>NC_142598.1:6473136-6623601 GCF_965207765.1 Zootoca vivipara
ATGGTGAGTGCCAGGTGACATGGTCGATATGAAAGCCCTAAGGGGATTCACCAGGGATTGTTGCTGCTGTGCCATGATGGAGGTGTGAGACCAGAGGAGAGCTAGCTTTGACACCTGACAACACACAAAAAGGTAAAAACAAACAAACAAACTACACTTTCCAGTCAATATTGGTGGATCTTCTGGTAAATGTAAAGCATAGACCACTTGTTTTTCCCATAAGTGCTAGAATACTGCTGCATACAGTGAAATGGAGAATACGTCACTGTCGATTATATGAGGCAATGATTGGTTGTTACACAACAATATTGCCTCAGAGAGGGGGCTGTTATAAAATTGTTATAAAATCATATTGGGGGGGGGTTTGCAGGACACCATTATTAATGAACAGAGAGGGGTGACAGAATTTGACAGCTGCAATACCCAGAATCCTGTTCAATGCCATCTTCCCTGTCTCCCCACCCCTCCAGCTAGGACTCGACCCTGCCTGAAGGAAGGCTTAAGGATCTGCATATGCACAACAGTTAGCATAAACTCACACATTTCCCCTCTCCACCTCCCCTCCGCCCAGAACAAAACAATGTTTCCAGAAGAAGGGGGGGGGGGGAAACCGCCCAAATCCAAAGTTAAACTTTTCTACTCAAGTTAATAATACAGCCTATTATATGTTCTCTTACCATGAAATCTCTATCCGCTGCCTCTGTATTAGAATTGCTGTTTTATATCTTAGAACTGTATATGTCAGGACTGCTACCTTTTAATTAGAAATCCCTGCATTAGGTATGTTTTCCAGGTATATTTTCTGTATGAACCCTGTATGATCCCAACCCACCTGAACTTTGCCCTACTACCACCCTATACCCATTCAAGGACACACGGACAATAGAGGGATTAGCTGGAACAACTTTATTCAAATAAATTGCCATCCTCAACGTAGCCCACCCTTCCATGGCCTGGAGGAAAACACTGCCGGGCGGACTTCCACCCCATGGAAATCGCCAGGAACTGCCCCACCTCTGCACCCATCTCGACTGATTGCCCTTCCTGCCAAACAACAGGGAGCACCATCAACGACAGGAGAAGAGAGATTGACATCTCTCCATCTGAAAGGAGAAGTCATCTCCGCACCCAGCTAATCCGATCTCCCACCCGTCGCCCTTGTCTCCCCCTCCCTCCTAGTCCAGAGATTTCCATGCATGAACAGGAGGGTATATAGGGGGACTTCACCATTTCCCGGGGTTCCTTCCTTCTTTCCAGAGGCAGGGACCCTACAGCTGTAGCTTTGCATTCTGCAATAAAGGGATCAGTTTGTTTTTCCTGACAGCATTGTGTGGTCTCTGTCATTTTCCCGGCGGAGCTGAACTTAGTGCAAATTTTGGAGCTTCCGACCCGCGTCTGTCCTTCTTAAAAGGCAACGCATTTTGGGGTACATTTTTCATAACAGAACTGTCCATCACAAGTATACCTATCTCTCTGTTGGACAAGTGTCTGAGGTGCAATGAGCTCCAGGTTATCTAGGGAAACAGCTTTTCTCTTGAGGGCAAGGTGGCAGATTTAGAAATGCGAAGAGAGGCAGAGCAGTTGATGGATGAGACTTTCAGGGATGTTGGTCACCTTCCAAAAATAGGTATAAGAAGGACCCCCTTGCTGCTTTATGCTGATGACGCGGCCATAATTTCACGCACCAGACCGGGTTTGAAACACCTGTTGATGAAATTTTCTGATTATTGTCTTGGAAATGGCTTAACAATAAATTATGAAAAATCAAAAATCCTAGTATTTGAAAGAAGCTTTTCCCGGTTAAACTGGTCACTGGATGGCCATGAACTTGAACAGATTAAACATTTCAGCTATTTAGGACTAACATTCCACCATACAAGATCATGGAAGTACCACTGGCAAACCTCCCTTCAAATGGCGGAGATTACAAAACTAGCCATACTTCGATTCTTCCATACAAAGGGCGGCAAGTATGTGCCAGCAGCTCTAAAAGTATTCAATGCAAAAACTGTCCCCCAAATCCTGTACGCAGCAAATGTCTGGCAGAATGGGGACCTGCCTAAGCTAGATGGCTTCCAAGCACAATTTATTCGATCCTTGCTTCGGGTGCCCAATTGTGTTCGAAATTCCATACTCCTGCTAGAAACGGGTGAATGCCCAATTTCAACAAAGGCATGGTGGGCTGCACTAAAACATTGGCTCAAGATTGCAGTATTTGAACTTGGGGAGGGACTGTATAAATACCTGAACAATGAGGAATACATCAGCCAATGGCAGAAAACCATGGCGAGAAAAGCCACTGCTTTAGGTCTGTCACCCACCCAACTCTATTGCCTGGGATATGAAGGTGCCCTAAAGACCTTAAAGCAGGCATGTCAAACCTGCGGCCCTCCAGATGTTTTGGACTACAATTCCCATCTTCCCCAACCACTGGTCCTGCTAGCTAGGGATCATGGGAGTTGTAGGCCAAAACATCTGGAGGGCCGCAGGTTTGACATGCCTGCCTTAAAGCAAAGACTTTGGGATAATTCACACAGTGATCTACGACATCAATCACTTGCGATCTGCAGTCCATTGGCAGTAGGAGTACAATATGGGCATGTCTTTAAGCCAGCAGCCTATATTCAAAACTTGACAGTGCCAAACTACCGAAGGCTGTTCACAAAAGCAAGACTGAATGTTTTCCCCTCTGCAGTGCTGGAGGGCAGGATGAGAGGAGTACCCTACCAGGAAAGACTGTGCTCGTGCACCCATGATGTAGATTCTATAAAACACATTGTGCTGCACTGTGGGAAGTTTGAGCAAGCTAGGGCTGAAGTGATTTCACCCCTGCTAGCCTTGCTCCCAGGAAAATCAGAGGATTTCTATATCAGGTTCCTATTGGAAGACCGGTCAAATGCCAGAACACTAGCAGTGGCAAAGTTTTTATTGGTGGTCACAAGAACTAATGTTTCCTATTCCGAATTTGAGTAAGATGTCTGAGTGGTTTGAGGGTGGGGTGTCCCAGCTGTGTATCGCTTGGTAACGAATTGATGGGTCTATGGACCGTAATAAAGATTGTTGTTGTTGTTATAGCTGTGTCCCACTGCCAGAACGGTAGCTGCGCTGCTATCAGGGAGAATGACGGTCTTAAGGAAGCAGAGTATCACTCTGAGAAAGAGGGAAGCAGTTCCTCCGAAGGGACCCATTGCTTAGGGGATGAACAGCTATTCGTCTTGATCCTCTTGTGCCAAGGATACTTCTCCACTTGGTGAACCAAGTTATTTAAGTGCTTGAGGGCACTTGAACCCTTCTGGCCAGTAACAAGGAAGCTAGATTAAATTTTCCCTACCCAGGCTCCCTCAGCATGTGAGAAGAAATGGACCCCTCCCTTCCTCTGGAGCTATGAAAGCATCCTTTAGCTACAGTTTCTACCTGAATTTCCAACCAGTGACTTGTTTGCTCATTTGTTGGGCTCTGCGTTTTTTTATCTGAATGATACGCTCTCAGCAATTGTGTTTAATGCTTATTGTGTCTTGCTTAGTGACATCGCTGGGGCCTGCCCCATGACATCAGGTTGGGGCACTGGAATCTCTGGGTGTGGGACGCTCCTGACCTGGCAACTCCAAGAACAAATGTCCATCCATGTGCAATAAGAGGACGTCTGGAGGGGCCCATAGGGTTCTTCAGCAGCCAGTATGACCAGTCTGAGAGCAGCCAAGCCTGGCAAATATACTTTGTTCCCAGACTGAACCAGTAACAGTTCTTTTCACGTGAAAAGGGCAATATTCATCCCAGAAAATTGACATGACAGCAGCATCACATGGATGCCTTTGTGGCACATTGTTTTAGAAGGGAGAGTGAGGAACCTGAGACCTTGGGACCAAATGCGGCCCTCCAGGCCACTCTGTCTGGCCCCTAGGCCTTTCCTAGGAGAGCCAGTGTGGTGTAGTGGTTAAGAGCGGTAGACTTGTAATCTGGGGAACTGGGTTCGCGTCTCCGCTCCTCCACATGCAGCTGCTGGGTGACCTTGCTTGGGCTAGTCACACTTCTTTGAAGTCTCTCAGCCCCACCCACCTCACCGGGTGTCTGTTGTGGAGGAGGAGGGGAAAAGGAGATTGTTAGCCGCTTTGAGACTCCTTCGGGTAGTGATAAAGCGGGATATCAAATCCAAACTCTTCTTCTTCTTCCCAGGCCACACCCCTCCCTGGCCTGCTCTGCACCCTTCTTTGCTGCTTTTCCCTGGCAGCAACATGCCTTGAATAATGCTTCTTGTTTGCTTGGACGGGAGATGGAGATGGATGTGTGCAAACTGCTGAAGTTTTCCTGGCTGGGATGGAGCCTAATGTGCAAAGGTCACACCTGTTGCTCCACTGCCGTTCACTCTGGTCACGCTCAATACTGGCAGGTGACCCCTAGATGGTTTTCTGGGACAGGTTCACCACCTCTGTTTTTAGAAGTATCAACAATGCTGCTTTCATGATGTGTGACGTGGCTGCTTTGTTCAGATTTGTTTCCAAGTTCAACTTCTTTTTATTGTATTTTGCTTTGTTGATCTGCACACATTTCATGCATATATGGTCAAGACACTGGGTGGGATTCAGCTAAGTTGTTGTGTGTGCAGAATGAGGCCCACTCGCACAACGGGACTTCCCTCCACTCTCTCTCCCCTTCTTGCACCTCCCTAAATCTAGAGGGCATGGGGAACTCCTAGAACCCGACCACAAAACAGACGTGGCCAGCTGATAATTGTCTCAAAATTGCATAATTATTATATATAAACTAAACCAAAACTAAGACGTCAATATTTCCAAATTCAAATTAGGTCCCTTGCTCCCATAGAATACTGTAGGAAGTTCAAAGGTATGCAAGAGTTCATTCCAACGATAATGCTTGTAGTATTGCTAGTCCGCTAGGCCATGAAATAGGAAAGTAATTATCAAAGGTGTACAGCACATATTGTGGAGTCCAGCGAAAGTTCTGCCAATCCAACAAATGCAGTTGAAATTCTCGCGAAGAGGCACACAATCCAGGGATAAGGTTATCCGGATTATAGTCCTTGTTTCGCCAAATTAGCTTCGTGAGAATTTCAACTGCATTTGTTGGATTGGCAGGATTACAGAACTTTTGGCGGACTCCACAATATGTGCTGTACACCTTTGATAATTACTTTCTTACTTCATGGACTAGCAATACTACAAGCATTATCATTGGATAATTTATTTAGTTTATATGGTGAATTATGGTGCTGGAGGAGACTCTTGAGAGTCCCATGGACTGCAAGAAGATCAAAACTATCCATTCTGAAGGAAATCAGCCCTGAGTGCTCACTGGAAGGACAGGTCGTGAAGCTGAGGCTCCAATACTTTGGCCACCTCATGAGAAGAGAAGACTCCCTGGAAAATACCCTGATGCTGGGAAAGATTGAGGGCACTAGGAGAAGGGGACGACAGAGGACGAGAGGGTTGGACAGTGTTCTCGAAGCTACGAACATGAGTTTGACCAAACTATGGGAGGCAGTGCAAGACAGGAGTGCCTGGCGTGCTATGGTCCATGGGGTCACGAAGAGTCGGACACGACTAAACAACTAAACAACAACAACAGTTTATATATAATAATTATGCAATTTTGAGACAATTATCAGCTGGTCACGTCTGTTTTGTGGTTGAGTACATTTATACGTGATCTTGGTTTCTTTTGTGTGTGAACTCCTAGAACTGTCAGGGACTGGGCAGAGGAGAAATGGTGGAGACTGCATCCCCAGGAGGAGGGAAAGGAAGACAGTATAGATCAGGCATCCCCAAACTGCGGCCCTCCAGATGTTTTGGCCTTCAACTCCCATGATCCCTAGCTAACAGGACCAGTGGTCAGGGATGTTGGGAATTGTAGTCCAAAACATCTGGAGGGCCGAAGTTTGGGGGTGCCTGGTATAGATTTACAACAGGGGTTTGAGGGAAGCCGCAGCTCAGAGGCAGATGAGGGGGGAAGCTGGGAAGTCATGGGAGAGTCGGAACGACACCTAGCTGACACATTGTTGTTAAAAAGCATTCCAGACCCTCCATCTCCCAGAACCTGGCGAGCCTTAAAAGTAGGAGAGCAAAGAGCTCAAAGACAGAGGGCACATAGCAGTACCCGTAGAGGAGGTGATGAGGATGACGAATGAGGAAGTGGGAGAGACGGGGGTGGAGATTCACTCAGGACAACACCATTATCCAAGAGACTGAGTTCTGTAGCCTCTCTCTGTAAAGACTGAAATAAAAAAGAACGGTAAGGAACTTTCCCTTTTCTTTATACTTTCCTGGGCAACCAGCCGGGAGCTGCTGACAGCTTCCTGACAAGAACAGGTTTAGAGGAAAGACCCATTGTGTGAGCAGATCTCATTCCCTGCATGTGTACCTCTAAATGGAAATAGCTACACTGTGCTGCTAAAAATCACTGTGAGAGAAGTTCAAAATGGTCGTGTTGCCTGAGTTATGGACTTTAAAGCAATCAAGGCAAGCATCAGAGTGGCAAAATTTCAAGTGCCTTGGACGCATTGTGCTTTTTCTTTTCCATGGGACAAGGTCAACAGTATCCAAATCCTAACTGCTGATGGATTCCCCCCCCCACCTCCCACAATGGTGCTGGGACTGTTTCGCTGTACAATCAGCAGCAGGAGAATGTTGTTGTGCTCCTATCCTCTTAGGGTAGGGTTACCAGACGCCCCCAGTTCCCGGGGACAGTCCCCGGATTTGCAAATCTGTCCCTGGGAAACATGGCAGCGGCAGCCTCAGCAGCCCGGACCCAGCCTGTTAGCGCAGTTGGCTCTGGCTGGCTTCAGGAGCTGCTCGCTGCTCGCTGTCGTGGCACCCACCATTTTTCCTGTGCCACAGCAGCGAGCAGCGAGCAGCTCCTGAAGCCAGCCAGAGTCAACTGCACTTCAAGGCTGCCCCCTCCTGGGCAATGGCCACTCTCCTGTGACTCCCGAACCTCCCCTGATCTGTCAAAACAAAGGGGGAAGGGGGAAGGAGATTGGGGAAGGCTCGGGAGTCATGGGTGTGCGGCACGCCGTTGCCCAGGTTTTTTTTTAAAAAAAAAACCTGCGCATTTATGTTTCACAGGGTGCGAAAGAAGGGCTTTGCACTTTTATACAATATGCATATGTGCTTGGGCCCAGGGTCTTTTGCTTCACCATCCCCACTACTGACTCCCTGTTGCTACTCAGCTTCAAAAAAAAAAAAAGTGTCCCCGGATTCATTGAAAAAAAATCTGGTAACCGTATCTTAGGGACCCAGGTGGCGCTGTGGTTAAACCACTGAGCCTAGGGCTTGCTGATCAGAAGGTTGGCGGTTCGAATCCCTGTGACGGGGTGAGCTCCCGTTGCTTGGTCCCAGCTCCTGCCAACCTGGCAGTTCGAAAGCACGTCAAAATGCAAGTAGATAAATAGGAACCGCTACAGTGGGAAGGTAAACGGCGTTTCCATGTGCTGCTCTGGTTTGCCAGAAGCGGCTTTGTTATGCTGGCCACATGACCTGGAAGCTATACGCCGGCTCCCTCGGCCAATAATGCGAGATGAGCGCGCAACCCCAGAGTCGGTCACGACTGGACCTAATGGTCAGGGGTCCCTTTACCTTTACCTAACCATATCTTAGGGAGTTTGTAGGGGTATCTGGTTGGCCACTGCAGGGAAGAAGGATGGTAAGCAAGAGAGGGCAAGGGTGGGGAAATTCAGCCTTCCAAGCTTCTCTACCCAGCCCCCAGGATTCTCCCCCAAACCCACACCTCTTCTCCCATGGCCACCCTCTCACCAGCCCTGCTTCACATCCTCCTTGAGTATCTCTGCCTGGCTGGAATATGCCCTGGCACTCTGACAATGCCTTTTGCTTGCCTGGATGGAAGCTGGAAATGGGGTGCGGAGCACAGGTAGAAAACAGCGTATTTTACAAAAGCAAAATGTACATTTGTTGTTCCGTCCACTTTTGCCTCTGGCCCCACCTACCACTGGCATGTTGCCCATAAAGGAAACATCGCCCTTGGACTGAAAAAGATCCCCCAACCCTGAGAGAGACCTTTTGTTTGATCCAGTTGTGCTCTTCTCACATTCCTAATCAAAGCAGGGAGCTGGACCCATGGTTCCTGCTGAAATACAGCAGACAGAAGGAGCTGTTCTTTTGAACAGGCAAGGGAAAGAAGACCCTGGTATATTTATAGACCAAGTCTGGCCAATCCAGAGGCTTTATGTTGTCTGCCAATCCGTTGCTCTGATGTTGCCATCCTCTGTTCTATCCTGTGACCAAAAAATGGCTCTGAGACCTGTGCACATGCAGTCCTCAGTAGCTAACGAAGCTAAGTTGCAGCTATAGGTGAATGTTCTTGGATTCCCCTTTTTTGGATTATGATAAGATCAGCTCCATATTTAAGGATTCGCCAAAGGGAGGGAAGGGAGAGGGGCTCTTTAATCCATCAAATAGATGCAAGAGATCAACCAAATAATAGAAAGTGGTGGATTCTTTGTCAGTCCTTCACATAAAACCCAAGCCAAGAAAGAATACCCTTCAGGGCTAATGTACAGAATGGACTCTCTTATCTACATTTGTTGTTGTTGTTTAGTCGTTTAGTCATGTCTGACTCTTCGTGACCCCATGGACCATAGCATGCCAGGCACTCCTGTCTTGCACTGCCTCCCACAGTTTGGTCAAACTCATGTTCGTAGCTTCCAGAACACTGTCCAACCATCTCGTCCTCCGTAGTCCCCTTCTCCTTGTGCCCTCAATCTTTCCCAACATCAGGGTCTTTTCCAGGGAGTCTTCTCTTCTCATGAGGTGGCCAAAGTATTGGAGCCTCAGCTTCACAATCCGTCCTTCTAGTGAGCACTCAGGGCTGATTTCCTTCAGAATGGATAGGTTTGATCTTCTTGCAGTCCATGGGACTCTCAAGAGTCTCCTCCAGCACCATAATTCAAAAGCATCAATTCTTCGGCGATCAGCCTTCTTGATGGTCCAGCTCTCACTTCCATACATCACTACTGGGAAAACCATAGCTTTAACTATACGGACCTTTGTCAGCAAGGTGATGTCTCTGCTTTTTAAGATGCTGTCTAGGTTTGTCATTGCTTTTCTCCCAAGAAGCAGGTGTCTTTTAATTTCGTGACTGCTGTCACCATCTGCAGTGATCAAGGAGCCCAAGAAAGTAAAATCTCTCACTGCCTCCATTTCTTCCCCTTCTATTTGCCAGGAGGTGATGGGACCAGTGGCCATGATCTTGGTTTTTTGATGTTGAGCTTCAGACCATATTTTGTGCTCTCCTCTTTCACCCTCATTAAAAGGTTCTTTAATTCCTCCTCACTTTCTGCCATCAAGGTTGTGTCATCTGCATATCTGAGGTTGTTGATATTTCTTCCAGCAATCTTAATTCCGGCTTGGGATTCATTTTGTCCAGCCTTTCACATGATGAATTCTGCATATAAGTTAAATAAGCAGGGAGACAATATACAACCTTGTCATACTCCTTTCCCAATTTTGAACCAATCAGTTGTTCCATATCCAGTTCTAACTGTAGCTTCTTGTCCCACATAGAGATTTCTCAGGAGACAGATGAGGTGATCAGGCACTCCCATTTCTTTAAGAACTTGCCATACTTTGCTGTGGTCGACACAGTCAAAGGCTTTTGCATAGTCAATGAAGCAGAAGTAGACGTTTTTCTGGAACTCTCTAGCTTTCTCCATAATCCAGCGCATGTTTGCTATTTGGTCTCTGGTTCCTCTGCCCCTTCAAAATCCAGCTTGCACTTCTGCACTCTCCACCATGACCTGTCCATCTTGGGTGACCCTGCATGGCATAGCTCATAGCTTCTCTGAGTTATTCAAGCCCCTTCGCCACGACAAGGCATTGATCCATGAAGGGGCTTATCTACATATAGCTTAGCTTATCCTGACTCAGCTGTGGAGCCTATTGGACAATCACCCAGAAGATCCCATGACTCCTGCTTCCACCACTCACAACGGGCGCAATATTGAAGAATGGCGGAGCTGGGTGCACCCTTTTTCTCAGCAGCGTAGCTCTGCTGGCAGGGGGAAGCAGAAGCAGGTCATGTTCTAGAAGCCCATTTGCTGTGATGTCACAGGAAACCCGTCGGATTCCAGAAGCACCTGCCCCTTGGGAACTTCTGCCTCCAATTGCAGAGGGACCCAAGTGCTTCTCTCACTCACTCAGGGCTTGTTCAGTAAGTGGCTTTCTGGAAGGGTGGGAGGAGAGCCAGGCTGGGTGTGGAGTCATGATATGTAGACCTCAGCCACAGCTTTGGGATGGACATGTGCTCTCATGGGAAAGACAGAGAGGAACAGGTGCATGAGGCTCGATTCCTGAATTCCAGCTGGTCTACGAGGGAAGTGGGGACTCGCGTTTTCACTTGCATGTCTCTGATGGGCTGGAATGTGTATTTGTGGAGGGGTTCTCTTTCAAACCCTACAAGGAAAGTCCTACAAACTCTTAGTCAGCTGAGGCACACTTACTGTGTTTGGAGGGGGAGCAGACAATCATCGCTTTAGGAATACTCTTGAAAGATAGTCATCTGGGCATAGTCGAAGGACTGGAGAATTTTGGACTGCTGTGCCAGAGAGTTTTATTCATTGATCTTACATTTGTATCCAGCTTTTCTTTCACCATGGAACCCAAGGTTCCCCAGTGGTTCCCCATCCAGACAGTGACCAAACACAGACCTCCTTAGCTTAGCCAGGTGCCGAGTCTTACCGTGTGCGTTAAGACCATATACCCTGGGACCAACATTTTGTTGCCTTTCACAAAGTTAGTCAACACTATGGCCAAGACATGGAGTGTGGCTAAGACAAAGCCTACAAGCTCACTCTTCTGGGATGGTCCTACAGATGTTGCTGGACTACAGCTCCCATTGTCCTCGATACTGGCTAGAGCTGATGGGAGTTGGAGTCCAGTTGTATCTGGAGGACCACAGTTCCCCATGCAAAGAGGAAGGATCAGATATAAACATAATCATACATGTAGTCTTCGGCATCCAAAAAGTTTTAAATATTCACTTCCAGAAGTGTGAGCTGATGAATTATTTTGTCTGAGGGCTCAAGTATTGGACGGTCTGAATGAGGTCTGGTGATGTTCATGTACTTTAGAGCCGGTCTAATGTAAATACTGTCTGTTTAAGAGAAACAGGTGCCTTTTGTATATAAGGCTCTGCCAGAAAGCCTTCTGCATCTCTTAGTTAGATCTTTCAGTTTGATTCATCTCTAAGTAGATCACACTCTCAGTTGTTCTCAGTTTAAGAGATTCCCAGTTGAATCTTAGTATGAGAGTTGCTTAGTTATAATGCTAGTTTGCTGTTAATTCTTGGGTAGTTTTGTGGGAATTTTGTGGGAGGTTTGGAAAGTGGGTAGATAACATTGCTAAGAGAGAAAGCATTTATCTTTAGTTTAAAGTCTCTTTAGATTCAGTTTGTTTTTCAGTTAAAGAAACCCAACCGTTTCATCTGCATACTTTTACAAGTGTGCAGCTAGTAAGCGGTTTCATATAAGGGAGATAATTCCATACGCTCTTGGTGGTGTTTTCTTAGCCAGGTCAACTTCTGACTGCGTATACTCTGCATGAAGCGTACTTTAAAGGGCCGCTGTAAAACTGGGATACAGTATATGATTTAGGTTAAGCAAGTTTCAATACCCAGTTTTCTCCAATATTATTCTTATCATATATATTATTTTCCAATAGTTCACACACCAGGAATAAGTGCTGAGCTTTCTCCCCATTCCTCAAAAGTATGGACAAATCACAGTGCCCTAGTTGCTTGCTAACTGAACCCTTTCACCACAAGAGAGGCCTCATGGTGTTTTTCTCTTTCTCCACAGGCTGCCTTGGAGTCCCATGCCCCACCTGTCGTTCCCCAGGGATCATGTCCTTCCCAACACTTTTTTTAGGGAAGAAGCTTCTTTTGCTGCTGCCTCTCCTCATGTGCTTTACATCCAGAGTTGGGGGAAAGATCTTCGGACGCTGTGAGCTGGCCCACTTATTGAAGGTGTCTGGCTTGGAAGGTTACCGTGGATACAGTCTAGCTGACTGTGAGTGCTCCTCTCCATCTCTTCCCTCTGTCCCTCTCACCTGAACTGAGGTCAGCCCTCATGTATGGGGAGCAGGATCCCCTGGCCCTCCTGTTCAGGACCTGGGTATTGGGGTGGGGTGGTGGTAATAATCAGGGCTGCATATTCTACAGCAGAGCTTTCCAAACTTTTCTTGTTGGTGGCACATTTCTTAGACATGCGTCATTTCGCGACACAGTAATTCAGTTTTACTAGCGAACCGGTGGTTACCAGGCATCCCCAAACTTCAGTCCTCCAGATGTTTTGGACTACAATTCCCATCTTCCCCGACCACTGGTTCTGTTAGCTAGGGATCATGGGAGTTGTATGCCAAAACATCTGAAGGGCCGCAGTTTGCGGATGCCTGGGTTAAACTAACCCCTTTCCAGTCCCAGGAGGAGTGCAGGGAGCGTTCACGCAACAGACCTACACACTGCAGACAACACACTAATGTGTCGTGACACACAGTTTGGAAAGCTCTGTTCTATCTACAAGCATGTGCAAGTGCTGTAAAAAAAAAAGTCACATGAAATGTAGTGTTGAGAATGTGTGAGCTTTAATCCCAAAAAGAAAATGGCGTACTTCTAGCCCTCATGACTGTGAAGAGAACGACTTGGAAATGTGCAATTAGTTATTTATTATTTACCGTATATATTATGACAATTTATCCACTGCTTAATTGCAGTCATCTGTCCCTAGGCGGTGTACGGGAAACTGAAGACAGTGAAAATGAACATTGGTTTAAATTATACAATCAGAATTCAGTTAAAATGACTGGTGGCGTAGCAATTTTCAACAGGATCTGGAAGTTCAAAAGGGAGGGGGCTGCCTGACCTCATCTGGAAAGCGGTTCCATAAAATTGGGCCCAAAATGCTGAGTGGACTCTGCCTGGGAAATTTAAGCTGTGCATCTTAGCTGGGGGATGGGGTGGGGAGACCGCTACCAGTGTCTCCCCTGGAAACCTCAAGGCTTGGGCAGGATATAAAGATTCAAGCTGTTTCTGAGGTATCATGGGCCCATGTTGTTAATCTTAGAATTTTGAAGTGTCAGGCATAGCTCTAGTGGCTTTAGCCCAAACGTAGCAGAGTTTTCCTGCACAGCGCAGAAGCTAGTTGAGGTGGAAATGACTAGTCGGCTAGACGCAGAATAACTATTTACAGGATTTATTAAAAGAAAATAAAAGCAGCAGAGTTTCTGCATACAAAGCAAAGCAAAATAAATCCTTACTCTTCCTCTCTCTCCAACCATATACACAGCACTTCTACTCCTAACACCTAACAAAAACCAACTGTGCTAGCATTCCTAGATAACAGAGTTCAGTGCTGGTCGTTAACCAATCAGAGAGAGTAGTTTCCAGGTCAGGCAGACCTTGGCTTTCTGCCAAGAGTAAATTGACACTGCCTTGAGTTAATTGTGTGAAGCAAGAATCTAAGTTTCCCATGAGAACCAATTAACCAATTAACAGAAACTGAACAGTTAAGAGCCTTGTAAATTAAGACAAACACCTTGAGCCTGGCCCAGGTGTGGGCAGCCAGTGCAAGCTTTCAAAGACTTGAGTTATGTGCTCTGTTCCTGTCAACAGTCTAGCACAGGCATTCCCAAACTTTGGCCCTCCAGATGTTTTGGACTACAATTCCCATCTTCCCCGACCACTGGTCCTGTTAGCTAGGGATCATGGGAGTTGTAGTCCAAAACATCTGGAGGGCTGCAGTTTGGGGATGCCTGGTCTAGCATCTGCAGCCTTTTGCACCAGCGGCAGCCTGCAGGCCAGGCCCAAGCGTAGCCTTTGCATGGAGCACATTGCAATAACCGAGCCACCTTGCTGCATGAATCACTATGAAGCATGTGTGCCCCGCCTAGCTCCTTGTCCCTCCCCCATGACTGACAGAAGCAAATAAATTATGCAAAACAAGGACCTATATGTAAATATGCTCAATTTGCATAATTTATACAGGTGACCCAAACCCCAGCATTTCCTGGAGCAGAATTTGTGTTAATCTTGGCGCAGAATTCCTGGATCCTTCTCCCTCTCCACCTTATAGGGGTCTGCTTGGCCTTCTATGAGAGCCACTTTGACACGGCAATTGTGGACCACGAAGCTGACGGCAGCACCAGCAATGGCATCTTCCAGATCAACAGCCACCTTTGGTGTGAAGACTACAAACAGTTTCAGCCGAACTTCTGTAAAATGCACTGCAGCGGTGAGCTCTGAAGTGGGTTGGCTTCAGTTCTACATCCTGGCATTAGAGGGCGCTGCTCAGCAGCCATATGGGACCAGGTTGCAGCAGTGTTTCCTGCAGGGACTAGACTACAGCATCTGCTGCCGCCTTTGCTTTTAATGGGATCCGGGTGGCGCTGTGGTCTAAACCACTGAGCCTAGGGCTTGCCAATCAGAAGGTCAGCGGTTCGAATCCCTGTGACGGGGTGAGCTCCCATTGCTTGGTCCCTACTCCTGCCAACCTAGCAGTTCGAAAGCACATCAAAATGCAAGTAGATAAATAGGAACCGCTATATCGGGAAGGTAAACGGCGGTTCCATGTGCTGCTCTGGTTCGCCAGAAGCGGCTTAGTCATGCTGGCCACATGATCTGGAAGCTGTACACCGGCTTCCTCGGCCAGTAAAGCGAGATGAGCGCCGCAACCCCAGAGTTGTCTGCGACTGGACCTAACGGTCCGGGATCTCTTTACCTTTACCTAAAGTCCACTCAGGGGAGCTTGCATCCTGCATTTCTGCATGAGCCACTGATCTTGGACACACACAGCTTCTGATTGAAAGAGGGCAAGCACAGGGACCTAGGGAGAGAGAGACACTGGCAGCCTCCTCCAAGGTGCTGCGATTGAAAGATCCAGCCCCAGACATGTGGCAACAAGGTAGAATTACCTGTGCCCCAAGCCTGCTTCATCAGAAGCTGGCCAAGCCAGACCTGGGTATCATGCAGAGAAGCAACAGGCAAACAAGACTTTGATTCCCTGCCGTCCTCTTATAGAAGGAATGGGGAACCCATGGACCTTTGGATGTTGTTGGAGTACAACATGCCAGGGATGTTGGGACTTGTAACCCAGCAAATTATGGAGGGCTGTCTATCTCATGGCATGTTTATGTCCCCTGGCAGACATTTTGGGGGGTTTCTGTACTAGGGGGATGTGCTGGTCTACAGAGAGAGATATTATCTTTCCAATAGGAAGGCACAAGATGCAGGCTAAGGAGCTGGATGGAGAGAGGCTCAGGGGGGATGTTGTAACTCATGGGTCACCTCTGCAACAGTCTAGGGTATTGCCTCAGCCCCTCATACCTTCTTTTCCTCTGTCCCCACAGATCTGCTGACCAGTGACATCAAGGATGACATCGTCTGTGCCATGAGGATAGCACAAGGACCGAGAGGCCTAGGAGCATGGTAAGGGGATCTCTCGGGGGTAGTGGGGTAGAATCTGGTGACCACCACACCACTAGGTCCTGCACTTCTGCTGCATGTTAAGCAAAACAGGAAAATTTGTTAGCAATACACTGCGGTGATATTCAGCCTTACTGTTAGTCCCCATCCTCTGGACAACCAGCCATCAGAAGGATCTTGTCTCTTAAGAAGGATGGCAAACCAATGTTGAAAAAAATCCAAAGAAATCAAGCAACAGAAATTATTATCAAAGTATATATAGTGCAGAATTGGATCATTCTTTTTAAAATATAATACATAGCACTTAAGAAACCACAAGCTCATACAAGGATCTGATGCACAGGATAATTTTAAAAATAGTAATGAACAATTGCCTTGCAAAGCCACAAAATGCCCAAATAAAAATCCCTCATTAAGTCTGGTACACTTTTAAATAACAGAGAGATTTCAAAGTCCACAAAATTCAGATCTCAATGTTAGCGGATCGAGAGTGATTGGGCCTGTTCTTACAAAATCTTATTTATGGTAACCTCAGCAGATCAGATGTGTTCATTGATTGAACAAATGCAATAACAGCCCCACAGTTCAGCGGTAAGGAAGCTGGGGCCCTACAGATGCTATAGGGCTGACTCTCATCACCCAGTGAACTTCATGGCTGAGTAGAGATTTGAACCCTGGTCTCCCACATCCTAGTCAGGTACCCTGACTATTACACCACACTGACTGCCCACAGTGGTGGACTCTGACCCCTATCAGACCCCCGCCAGCTACCCCAGTCTAAGGAGTTTATCACCGGCTCATAGGAGATAGAAGCTGCCATACTGAGTCAGATCAGTATGTCTCAATTGTGCCTAGACTGACTGGCAGTGGCTGTCCAAGGTTTCAGGTGGTCTCTCCCAGCCCTTACCTGGAGATGCTCCTGGGGATTGAACCCGGGACCTTCTGCAAAGCAAACCAGATGCTCTACCATGGAGCTACGGCCCGTAGAAGAATCATATTGTAAGCCTGACATTATAGATCCCTTGTCCATTCAGATTCCATTTTCCGTGTAACCAGTGGACCATCATGTCTCTGAGGCTGTGCAGAAGCTAGTTGTCTGCTTATGCTGGCCCTTGCCAGTCTGGTGCCATCCAGATGTATTGGATTCCAGTTCCCATGAGCCCCATCTGGGACAGGCATACGACGCAGTTGTAGTCCAAATCATCCGGTTGGTGAAGACTGATTTATGCTCAGGGCTTGGAAAGTTCATTTTAATAATAATAATAATAATATATTTAAATAAATACCTATTATTTATTTATTTATTTATTTATTTATACCTAGTCAGGACTAGGCTTCCAACAAAACATTAAAATACAGAAATCCATCAAACATTAAAGGTTTCCCTTCAGGGGCACAGTTACCCCATTCAGGACCAGGGAGTCCTCCACACCTGCCTGCCTCCTGTCCCCCACAAACAGTACTTCTGTCTTGTCAGGATTCAATCTCAATCTGTTAACCGCCATCCATCCTCCAACCGCCTCCAGACACTCACACGGGACCTTCACTGGTTCTGATCTGAAGGAGAGGTAGAGCTGGGTATCATCCGCATACTGATGAACACCCAGCCCAAACCCACTGATGATCTCTCCCAGCGGCTGCATGTAGATGTTAAAAAGCATGGGGGCGAGGACAGAACCCTGAGGCACCCCACAAGTGAGAGCCCAGGGGTCTGAACACTCATCCCCCACCACCACTTTCTGAACACGGCCCAGGGGGAAGGAGCGGAATCACTGTATGACAGTGCCCCCAGCTCCCAAGCCCTCTAGACGGTCCAGAAGGATGTTATGGTTGATGGTGTCAAAAGCCGCTGAGAGATCCAGCAGGACTAGGAAACAGCTCTCACCTTTGTCCCTAGCCCGCCAGAGATCATCAACCAGTGCGACCAGGGCAGTTTCAGTCCCATGATGAGGCCTGAATCCCGACTGGAAGGGATCCAATTGGTCCGCTTCTTCCAGGCGTGCCTTGAGTTGTTCGGCAACCACTCGCTCAATCACCTTGCCCAGGAATGGAAGATTTGAGACTGGGCGATAGTCGGCCATAGTTGGCCAAAAAGGACTTTGTTCCAGTTCACCCCTCCAGAAAGCAACTAATTCTGTTCCAGTTCAGTTCACAGCTCAGTTCACAATTCATTTCCGTGGTTCTCAGCATTCCCACCCCCACCCTTCAGAATTTTAATTTGCTAAAGTATAAAATCTGCTTAAGACTAAGAAACCCCACCATCTCCAGTGTAATGTGAACACTTGTTTCATTTCTTCTTTCCAACAATCATGATCTTTAATCTTAAGCTGCAGCATACCCTCCAACATTTCTCCGATGAAAATAGGGACATCCTAAGGAAAAGTAGTAGGGACACGGGTGGGGCTGTGGTGTAAACCACTGAGCCTAGGGTTTGCCGATCAGAAGGTCGGCGGTTCGAATACCCGTGATGGGGTGAGCCCCCGTTGTTCAATCCCAGCTCCTGCCAACCTAGCAGTTCAAAAGCACATCAAAGTGCAAGTAAATAAATAGGTACCGCTCTGGCGGAAAGGTAAACGGCATTTCCGTGCACTGCTCTGGTTTCGCCAGAAGCGGCTTAGTCATGCTGGCCACATGACTCGGAAAAACTGTCTGCGGACAAACACCGGCTCCCTCGGCCAGTAAAGCGAGATGAGTGCTGCAACCCGAGTAGTTCGCTACTGGACTTAACTGTCAGGGGTCCTTTATCTTTTTAAAGAAAATGTAGGGTATTTGGGGATCAAATCACAAACGGGATGGCTTCTCTAAATCAGGGATGTCCCTGGAAAATAGGGACACTTGTAGGGTCTGCTGCAGCATCACTTTTCAGCTAGCTAAAAATGGTAAATGCAATGGCCACAACCGAACACAGATTGAATTGAATTAAATATTGTCCTGATTTCCACCATTTAGCTCACCTGGAAATTATAGGAACTACGCTCAGGTGTGATTCAAAGGTGTTTTTGAATTTATTCAGTGCATTAGTTAATTCGAATGAGTTTCTTCCAAGCGCGGGTTATGCTCTTCCTGTCTGTTTCTTTAGGGCTTGTACAGCAGAAGCTATCCTATAAATTTACATTCCATACTTTTTTTAGTTTATTCATGAATTTCTCTTTAATGAGATTCCCTTTCTTTCTCTCACTCAGGATGGGTTGGAGGGAAAATTGCGAAGGCCTTGATTTGTCTGCCTGGTTGAAAGGATGTATTCTGTGAGAAAATAACGAGGAGGACAGAAAGAAGGCTGTGGAAGAGGGCTGGGCGCCGGGTGTGTGGCCTGTGCCTTGGGACTACTGCCGTAGGGCTGCATGAATATAAACTCTTTTAAAGCTCTCAGCTGGGCCCTACAGTGGGGAGAGAGATTGTAACTTGGACAATGAGAACCACATCTTGCGCTATAAAAATATTTCTTCAGACTTTGTGATTTGAGGTACTGTGTATTGCAGTTCATGTGAGAGGACGTGTTGGGATCTATGTTGCCTCAGTTTTCAAACTGTATTCGAAGAGGTCCCTCAGGACCTTATCGGGGCTTCCTCAGTTTAAAGGTCAGTAATGGCAAACAAGATTCCTGCAAGGTCAAGTTGTTTGTTTATTTTATTAATTAAATTTGTATGGCACTATACCCATAGAAAGGGACCCAGGTGGCGCTGTGGTTAAACCACTGAGCCTAGGGCTTGCTGATCAGAAGGTTGGCGGTTCGAATCCCTGTGACGGGGTGAGCTTGGTCCCAGCTCTTGCCCACCTAGCAGTTCGAAAGCACATCAAAGTGCAAGTAGATAAATAGGGACCGCTCAGGTGGGAAGGTAAACGGTGTTTCTGTGCGCTGCTCTGGTTTGCCAGAAGCAGCTTTGTCATGCTGGCCACATGACCCGGAAGCTGTCTGCGGACAAACGCCGGCTCCCTCGGCCTATAGAGCAAGATGAGCGCCGCAACCCCAGAGTCGGACACGACTGGACCTGATGGTCAGGGGCCCCTTTACCTTTATACCCATAGAACTCAGGATGGTTTGCCGCATAAAAGTACAATATAAAAAACACAAAATACTTAATAAAAGTACAGGAACAAATAAGCCCCCTTCCACATCACATTTTTGAAAGGGGATAGGATGTCACTTAGCCAAAGACCTGGTTAAACAGGAACCGTTTTTTGCCTAGCACCTAAAGGTATATTATGAAGGCGCAAGCTGAACCTCCCTGGGGAGAGCATTCCACAAACGGGGAGCCACTGTGGAAAAGGCCCTAGTACACCCCATTCTGCCCTGTTATTGAATTTATATACAGTACTGTACCAGCTTTATCTGGGGACCCAGGTGGCGCTGTGGTTAAACCACTGAGCCTAGGGCTTGCTGATCAGAAGGTCGGCAGTTCGAATCCCTGTGAGCTCCCGTTGCTCGGTCCCAGCTCCTGCCAACCTAGCAGTTCGAAAGCACGTCAAAATGCAAGTAGATAAATAGGAACCGCTACAGCGGGAAGGTAAACGGCGTTTCCGTGTGCTGCTCTGGTTTGCCAGAAGCAGCTTTGTCATGCTGGCCACATGACCTGGAAGTTATACGCCGGCTCCCTCGGCCAATAATGCGAGATGAGTGCGCAACCTCAGAGTCGGTCACGACTGGACCTAATGGTCAGGGGTCCCTTTACCTTTACCTTACCAGCTTTATCTTCGGAGAAACTAGGTGCTGGACATGGTTCTCTACATTCTTTGCTCACAACAACCCTGTAAGGTAGGTTAAGTGATTGGCTGGCCCAAGGTCACCCAGCCAGTGCTTTCCCCTGAAGGGTATGCACTCAGCTATTTTTCTGGAAGAAAGCACTACACCCTGTGAGCTTCATGGCTGAGTTGGGATTTAAACCCTGCTCACCCAGACCATAGTCTCCTACACCAGGGGTGGCCAACTTCCAAGAGTCTTCTGTTTCTAGTGTATCTGAAGAAGTGTGCATGCACACGAAAGCTCATACCAAAATATAAACTTAGTTGGTCTTTAAGGTGCTACTGAAGGAATTTTTTTATTTTGCTTCAACTCAGACCAACACTGCTACCTACCTGTAACTGTTCCAAGAGACTGCAATCTACTCAAGAGTTTTAAAAGTGGCAGTGATCTACCCCCTTTTGGGGGTTCAGGTCAAACTTGTGGAGCTTTTTTTTAAGAAGGAAAGCCCTGTTTTGGGGGGGGTTCACATAAAATTTGTAAAAGAGCTTCTTTAGGGAAGAAAGCGATTGAGCTTTTTTTTAGGAAGGAAAGCCCTGTTTTTTGTGGTTCAGGTCATTTTAGGGGTGCAGGGCAAAGATGTTGAGCTTTTTTAGGGCAGCCACAGTTGTTCAGCTTCTTTGGGGGGAGCAAGTGATCTACCAGTGATCTACCGCAGACGTCCAGGGATCTACTGGTAGATCAGGATCTACCTGTTGGACATGCCTGTCCTACACTAACCATTATGCAACATTTACAAAATGCAAAGGTTACATGTAAAGGCCTGACTGCTAAATCTGGCGAAATGCCCAGTATTCTAAAGGTGGGCCCAGGAAACCCACAAGTAGTACTCTAGCTCTTTCCGTCACTCACATAGGGATTTAAATCTAAATGAGTGAAGTCCTTTCTTTCACAAGAGGGGGTTGGACTAGATGACCCTCTGCACCCTTTCCAACTCTATGAACACATTACCATTTAACTTTGTGTAAATGACCCCAGATTCTAGAGGCAGAAAAACATCCATCTCTTTTTCTCAACACAATGTTTATGCCTCTACTTATTTGCCTTTTATAAATAAAAAAGGGGGTACAACTCAAAAAGGGTAAACATCTCAAATCACGGGAATTACCACCACCCCCAAACAGTGGCCATTTGCCTGTGAAACTGATGGCTGCATCTTTATCAGTGGTTCTCAAGACTGAATTGTGAAGAAGCCTGGGGCCTTCCTTGGAAGCTTATCAGGGATTCCTCAATGGGTTATAAGTGGTTGTGTTGGGAGATACTTTCCCACAGACAACTGGCCATCACTTTTTTTGCAATGCAAGAATTATAGCTGCATGAAAAGGAAATTTAAGTTCCCATGATTTTTTTTTGGGGGGGGGAATGTGTTTAAAATGCATGGTGTACACAGCCCATCTCTTAGCAGTTAGTCTCCAAGGTGCTACTGGATTTTTTATTTTTTTTCTACCTCACAGGGTTGTGGCAAGGAAAAAATTTGAGGTAGAGGAGCATGTATGTAATAAAAATAAATGTAATAAAGTAAGAATTTTCCTATGTTCTGAGCCTAAACAATATCCCCCATGCTGGCAAACTCCACACACCCCTCCCACTATTTGTGTCTTTGCCCTCTATGCACCCCCCCAATATGAATCTCGTTTCTTGACCAATTACTTCAGGAGCCACTGCAGGGATGCAGATATTATTGCTCCATCATTACAAATCACAGTATCAAATCCCTAATCGCCTCTCCTCCCCAATAAGCAAAGTGAAAATCCATTTGCCCCTGTAAGATGTAAAATTAATGTGCAAAAAAGACCAGCCCAAATCACAGCTTTTTAGAAGATAACTAGATTTGCAGGTTGAGGCATCTTAAACCCTTCCTCAAAGGACCTCAAGATGGGCAACTGAACTTAAAGCTGTGAAAGAGTGAATGGATGAAGGTCACCTATTTCATGGTGGGAGGGGGATTTGATCTACACAATACCGGTACTTGCATGTTTTCCCAAAAAAGGTCCCTTGAAAGTGATAAAAGGAAAGGACTGTACCAGTAGTACTGAATAATTGAATTGTACTAGTGCAGCATAAAATATTTGGATGTTTTAAAAGGCTAGCATTAGATACTGTGCAAGGCGAGTGTGTATAGAACACCTAAGGGGGGGGGGAAAGCTGTAGAAATAGGGGGGTGTATACAAATACCAAACGGAAACATTAGTTAATGTGCAGAATGCAACTGAGGTTTTACAGGTAATGTAGTTTTTGAACCAAAGTAGGCTCCCAAGTGTGAGACCAATAAAGCTAGTCACCAGGCATAGCAAACTTTATTTGACATAACCAAGAAAGTCACATTACATTAGAGCAAGACTGCCATCTTTTAGTACAGTTCCATGCAGTAGCTTCAATACAGGTGTACAGCAACAGACAATGTCAAAAGAACAAAATTTAGGGAGATTGCAGTGGAGGTGTTTTTTTTGCAAGTGTAAGTTATCCAGAGCTTTTGCTTTAGTTTAAAACTTATGCAACCATACATTGTGACATTATGTTAGGGAAACATAGGGGGAAACACTATGGGAAAAAACTTGTTGAGAATTCTGACTGGAAACTACCCAAACAATGTAGCACTTACCCCATATTGTCACAACAGTAGAGTGCTAATGTTTGAGCAGCCTCTGGCCAGAGATTAATTTAGTGCAGAGATTTAGCGCAAGACCCCCTAGAAGCCACTTCATCAAGGAGCACTTATGAGTAGAGGATACAGAAGCGCTCAGAGGTGAAGTAGCCTATGAGGAGAAATGAGTCACACCTTTGGCCAAAAAAAAGGATAGACACAAAAAGCTGAATAGGTCTCTGAAGAGTGAGCTAGAGCCAGAACCTCACCCAAACAATGAAGCACTTTCCTGGTCCAATGCAACAGAAAGTGCCAGTGCCTGGGCAAGGTTCAGTAAGGATTGGCTCAAAGATCATCCTGCTAGGATACATAGAAGATAAATAATCCTGGTCTGGTGAAAGAAGGTTTGGGGCTTGACTTTGGTCCCATGTGATTTAAGTGCAGGCTTTTATTCCCTGTAAAATACCAAGAAAAAACAGTGTTAAAGATCTGGAAGGCAGGAGGAGACCCTCATATCTCAGAAACCACAAAAGATTTAAGATTAGGGAAGATTGATATAACAGAAGTTACAGAAAAGAAAGTTTTTAAAAGCTGCTGCTCCCTCACAGAATCATCCTGGGGGTTTGTAGCTCAGTCAGGCCTGAACTCCACACAAACAATATAGCACTTAATTGCCTCTTGAATATAACAAGAAAGTGCCACTGTCTGCGTGGAGTTCAGAAGGCCCTAGGTTTCCAGATCTGTGGAATGAGGGGAAAGTTTGCATCTTTATAGAATTGCTCGAGATGAAGCCTGGATCGACTCTTTGAGGTCGCGATGGGATGCGCGCAAACAGCCGATCCAGGTTTAATCTCTGCGCTCAAAACAGCGGATACTGAACAGCGCGGGAAAAGGTAGCTTGACCTATGAAGAACAGAAAAAAACGAATGACCCCCCCACGCTGGTACGAACACGTGAATTGCTAAAAGCATTAAAAAATGCGCACGAGATTTCCACTGGGTTGATAAAAGCGGAGCGAAACGGGCTAATCCGATTGCTACCGCTTGCGGCGCCACCAACAGTTCAGCCACCACCCTTGGTGGTTTTAATGGACGGCAGCCAGAGCAGTGTACCTGGTTGGGCATTTGACAAAAGTTTCAAGAAATTGAAGCGAAAACCTGACCAAGACGTTGCCAATATAATGAAGCACTTTCTCAGTTTTAAAATCACAAGGCAGTGCTATCGTATTGGCGGCGTCCAGGCAGCGAAGAAAGCGTGCTTGGATCCAACCCTCGTGGCCCCAGGATGCCGTCCCGACCCCAGACCCCAGAACCCCCCCCCAAACCCCCGCGAAATGCCACTTTTACCGCTGCAGAAAAGATGCCAGACCAACGCCAAAGAAAATGAGACCCAACTTCTTCCTCCTCCCATCTACTGGATCCCCAACCTTCCAGTTTTTGACCATCTCAAACACGTGGCCTCGATTGCAGAAAATTCGTTATTTAAGTTGCCAGGTCTTGAGAAGACTTTTTCATAGCTTCCACAAACTAAATGAATATAGGCCTTCCCATTCAAGGGGTTGATGGAGGGCAGATAGCCTTCCCATTCCCCTTCCCATTCCCCACATAAAAAAAATCCCACCCAATTATCCCTTCCCTCATATTTGCCAAACAGAAAACATTCAGGGTTGGGTAGAGGTTTTTTGCTGTGCAATGCTTTTAAAAAATCCAACCAATTAAGAAACGACCATTCCCCCTCCAAGTGTCATTGCCCTGTTTAAAGCCCTCAACCCCTTAAGTCGGCAAAATATATAGAAGGTAAAAAATTCTGCATCCCACCTCCCGGGAGCCGCAAAAAAAAAAATACTTTGGAAGGTAAAGAGCCCAACCTTAAAGGTCTCACGTCCGGGAACAAAAAAGTCCGGCCTCTCCTGCAAATTTCCACGAACAGAGCCAAAAGAATCCCAAGAATTCAAACCTCCCGGGCAGATCAAGAGATCTCCCCTTGGCCGTCCCAAGATCCAAAGCATGGTCTGGGAGAGGTCTTTCCAAGCCCACCAGCGCCCCGAGCCCCGAGCCCTTTCCCTCCAATGCTCACCAGCCGTGCCCTCTTCCGTGGTGGTCTCTCCTCCTGGGGTCCAGAGATGTGCTGTCCCAGTCGAGGGGCGCCCTTTATAAAGCCTGCAGCTTCGAGGGTGTCATTGGCTCGCCACTTCCCTCCATTGGCTTTCTTCCTCCAATCAAGTTCAAGAGCTGGGGTCCCCTTCCCCTCCCACCTTCCCCCCTCCCACCTTTCCCTGACCAAGCCCTTGCCTGGTGAGTGGATCAAGGAATGGGTGGGGTAGAGAGGTGAAACAATCAAGGGGTTGATGGAGGGCAAGATAGCTCAATCCTTTGCTGGAGACAATGGGCCAAGCCATCACCCCCCACACCCAGGAAGGTGGGTAAGAGAGGAGAGCCTCAGGCATACAGATTTTTCTCCCCCATCCCATTCCAATGGGCCAGCCTTTCCTTACGCCCTGGGGAATGAGGAGAGCCCCTTTGTTTTAAAGAAGTTGAGGTGATCATCATGCTAAAGCCAATTATTTTGAATCAATTGAAAATGCCGAAGTATTGAGAGGAAGGAGGGAAGTTGGAAAGAAAACCTACAGGCTTGTATGAGCTATTCAGGCTGGAGGGCTCATCCATTTTATTCCTTCCATTTTAACCTTCCAAAACCATTTTCCTCCCTACTTTAGCTTCTTATGTGCACAATTTATTTAATTTTTTAAAGAGATTTTTGTCCCACAAAACCAAATATGGAATCAGTTTTTAAAAGTCAAATAATATGCAGGCTTCACATGATCAGCAGATTTCGCAGGATAAATAACTATGTATATATGTGTATGTACTGTATATAAGGCCAACCATCTATAGACTTCACACAATGACTAGCAACGTATATAATATGTATGCATGTATATCATCATCAATCTATCTGCTTCGTGCAACTGATGATATAAGCCCTTAGCTATGAAAGCTGATGTCAGATTTGTTTTAATTTGTAAAGATTTGTTTTAATTTGTAAAGTGTCAAAGAGTCAAAAAAAGAGGCTTTCCTACAATTTAGGTAAAAATAAAAAATCCTTCCAGTAGCAGTGTATCTGAAGAAGTGTGCATGCACACAAAAGCTCATGCCTATGACAAACTTAGTTGGTCTCTAAGGTGCTACTGGAATGATTTTTTATTTTTATTTTGACTGCGTCAGACCAACACGGCTACCTACCTGTAACTACAATTTAGGGTTTGGCACAGGAGCCAATTTTATGAGCAAAATAAAAAAATTCTTTCAGTAACACCTTAAAGACCAACTAAGTTTTTATTTGGTATGAGCTTTCGTGTGCATGCACACTTCTTCAGATACACACGAAAGCTCATACCAAATAAAAACTTAGTTGGTCTTTAAGCTGCTACTGAAAGAATTTTTTTATTTTGCTTCGACTCAGACCAACACGGCTACCTACCTGTAACTGCAATTTTATGAGGTTACCCTGGGAGCTGTATAGTGTCAGGATTTAAGCCCAGCCCTAGCCCAACATGTTGGCAGCACCACTAACAGCCAGCATGGTCTGAGCAAGGACATCTCAAAATCTCCAGCTGAAAATTTCCCTCTGACATGGATTCAACAGGTGGTCATAGCCAGCCCCCCGCCCCCCCGCAAATTTCTTAGCCTCAATCCCATATCTTCTCTTCAAGGACAATGATATTGATCTTGCTGACAGTTAATAAGACTTAAGGTAGGCAGCACACTGAACAGTCAAAATTGCAATTTAATAATAACCCAGAATTATTATTAACTAGCCCCAGAGCAATTCATCCTTGAAGCTGGCCACAGTTATCCCTGCTGTCTCAGGAAGACTAGATGTACTCAGTGCAGCATCCATTTTACTTTCACAACATCCCTGTGAGGTAGGTTAGGCTGAGAGATAGTGGGTATTCCCGGGTTGCCCTGGTAACTTCATTAGGATTTGAACCCAACTCTCCCCAATATTGGCAAGGGACCCAGGTGGCTCTGTGGGCTAAACCACTGAGCCTAGGGCTTGCTGATTAGAAGGTCAGCGGTTCGAATCCCTGTGACGGGGTGAGCTCCCGTTGCTTGGTCCCAGCTCCTGCCAACCTAGCAGTTCGAAAGCACATCAAAATGCAAGTAGATAAATAGGAACCGCTATAGCAGTTATAAACCTTTACCTTTAGATATTTATACAAGATTGTGCCAATAGAAATTGACTAGGGACATCAACAATAATAAAATGAGAATTTTAGACTGTTGGAAGTTATTAAAAATCATTGTATTGTGGCCCTTAAAGGTAAAGGGTAAAGGGACCCCTGACCATTAGGTCCAGTCGCGGACGACTCTGCGGTTGCAGCGCTCACCTCGCTTTATTGGCTGAGTGAGCCAGCATAGCGCTTCCGGGTCATGTAGCCAGCATGACTAAGGTGCTTCTGGCGAACCAGAGCAGCGCACGGAAACACTGTTTACCTTCCTGCCTATTTATCTACTTGCACTGTGTGCTTTCAAACTGCTAGGTTGGCAGGACCTGGGGCCAAACAACGGGAGCTCACCCCATTGCAGGGATTCGAACCGCTGACCTTCTGATCAGCAAGCCCTAAGCTCTGTGGTTTAACCCACAGCGCCACCCGCATCCCTATTGTGGCCCTTATAATTAGCTGCATATTTTGGATTTTAAGCCACTCTGTTTTGTTCTGAGGAAGTGCAAAATATACCTGTTTATGCTTTTATGATATTGCAGCCTGTACACACACCTCGAAATCAACTATTTAACTTACTTAAAACAGATTGGAATAGAAAAAGAAGGAAATGCTTCACAAATATTTAGTACGCATGTGAAAAGTCTCAGAATCTTACATTCTCAGAATCTTACATTTCAAATTGGTATGCACAGTGCTTTTTTCAGGGGGTACTCAAGATTATCCAGTACCAGCACCTCTTTTTTTGTTGTTGTTGTTAAAAAGTGTGTCACAACTTCATGGTGAGTACTGGCACCTATTTTTCTAGGGAGGGGGGAAGCACTGGAAATGCTGGTATGTAAAAATACAAAACATTTTTTAAAATAAAATATTAATTGTGGAGTGGTGTGCAGTAGTGAGAATGGTAGATCAATATTGGGGAGGTAAAGGTAAAGGTAGGTCCAGTCGTGACCGACTCTGCGGTTGCGCGCTCATCTCGCATTATTGGCCGAGGGAGCCGGCGTATAGCTTCCAGGTCATGTGGCCAGCATGACAAAGCCGCTTCTGGCAAACCAGAGCAGCACATGGAAACGCCATTTACCTTCCCGCTGTAGCGATACCTATTTATCTACTTGCACTTTGATGTGCTTTCAAACTGCTAGGTTGGCAGGAGCTGGGACCAAGCAACGGGAGCTCACCCCGTCACAGGGATTCGAACCGCCGACCTTCTGATCAGCAAGTCCTAGGCTCAGTGGTTTAACCACAGCACCACCTGGGTCCTCAGACATGGGAAATATATATCAGAGGGAAATATATCTTCTATGTCAGAAATAAGTCACATTGAGTTAAATGAGACTTACTCCCAGGAACCTGAATATAGGATTGCAGCAAAAAAAAGGGGAAAAAAAGGAAGAAAGATTGAAAACCCACATTAGTCTACTGCTGGTAATCATCCCTGGAAATGAGTGACCCCTCCACTATTATTTATTACTTTGGCAGATTTAGCTCCTGCGGCTGAGTAATCCAGAAATATCTGAGTATCCTTTGGAAATCAGCATTAGAGTGATAGTGGAAGATCAAGGATTCAGAATAATTCCCTAAACCAGGAATATTTGAGTAGATTGTCTTCTTCATACTCCCTTACACATTAACAGCATGTCTTTTAATTCTAAGAGGATTTATATCCTATGCTTCCATTGTTAAAAATAAATATTCAGAATGTCCCACAACATATTTTTTCTAAAAAATACCCCAATGCCACTTAAGTGTTTTGATGTACATGAGTGTATTTCACCGTGGCATCTAAAATATTGAATTGTTATGATGGTCAAATACAGAGGCAGTAATAAACGCATTTTTAAAAATTAAGTTTCTATAGTAAATACAGTCTTATATAGGCCGTTTACTCTTGCTCTTTCCTAGTAGAGAATATGTTTGTTATTTGCAAAATATAAATGGAAATCTATAAAGCTGCTTCAGCAAATTGGGGGAAAACAGCAAAATTGGTGAAGCTAACAAACCTCTCTCACACACCAATACAGACACGTTAAATAAAGCAAAACAGGGAAAAGGAAAATATAAATACTTATCGAGGGGGGAATTTGAGTAATCTTATAATACATTTTAAGTTAATGATGTTTAAGCATAACTTTGGGCCACAGTATTTGCTATAGAAATCTCTGTTGATTGAACTCTATGGGACTTTATAAAGAATTATTTATAAAATCATCCTTCATAAACACACACACAAATATACACACCCTTTGCTATTAAATCCATAGCAACCAAAGAAGATGTGCTAAGTGGGGACAAATCTGGCTGAAAACAGGAGTTTTATTTCATTTCATTTCATTTCATTTCATTTTAGTCATCAGGAATCTTGCTGCAGAACTGAAGTGGTTAACAGTGAAGGTGGGGTGGGTGGGGGTGGTGGAATCCTGGCCACCAGGATCAAGCTTCCCATTCTACTAGCCGATGATAGCTTACAGCAAGGGGGGGGCGGTTTGAAGATTCCTGCATATCAATAGTTTTTGGGAAGAGTCTTGAGAGGAGGGCAGAGGCAGGAAATCTTTGGCCCATAGGGAGGTGGGGTGGGGGAGGATATCTCTGCATTTGAATGAAAGTTCAATAGACAGAAAGGCTTTGTGATGGGAAGATTAAGTGTCCTGCCACCAACTATCTCAACATCCCCCCCACCCATCATAAGCATCTTCCTGGAACTGTTTCAGAAGCCTGGAGCCAAGGTTGACTTGCAAAGACACTCTATAATCAACTAACAATTGATAGGGAAATGAACCTAAGGCCAAAGCAGGTTGGGCAGAGAAGTGCTCCAGGTCTGATCCTTTCCAAGGGTTTCTGTTGCTACCTTCTCTAGAAGACAAAAAAAAATCCTTCTTTCCGGCTTCCTTAGGCCAAACTTGTGATCTGCCAGGCCATGCCTACTGGCTTCCTAGAGCCTTTGTAAATAGACTGTAGGTTTCCTTTTTTTCTTATGTCAACATGGCAGAGGTGGACCCCATGGATCTCTGGCTACTGCTGGACTCCAACTCCCATCAGCCCCAGCCAGAATGGCCAATGGTCAGGGATGATGGGAGCTGAAGCCTAACAACAGCTGCAGACACAGTCCAGATAGTGTTGTGATGGGGAACATGTGCCCCTGCGGGTGTTGTTGAACTACAACTTCCATCATCCTTGATCGCCATCCATGCATGGTGGGAATTGTGGCCAAACATCTGAAGGGCCTCAAGTTCCCTGCCCCAACATGGTACATATTAGAATAAAAAGGTAAAGGTAAAGGGGCTCCTGACCATCAGGTCCAGTCGTGTCTGACTCTGGGGTTGCGGCGCTCATCTTGCTCTATAGGCCGAGGGAGCCGGCATTTGTCCGCAGTCATGTGGCCAGCATGACTAAGCCGCTTCTGGCGAACCAGAGTAGCACATGGAAATGCCGTTTACCTTCCCGCCGGAGCGGTCCCTATTTATCTACTTGCACTTTGATGTGCTTTCGAACTGCTAGGTTGGCAGGAGGTGGGACCGAGCAACGGGAGCTCACCCCGTTGCAGGGATTCGAACCGCCGACCTTCTGATCAGCAAGCCCTAGGCTCTGTGGTTTAACCCACAGAGCCACCTGGGTCCCCGCATATTAGAATAGTTTACAGTTATTTCCCAGATACTCCACAAAGTTTCCCCATCTTTATATACTTGAACCTCTTGTGCTCTTAGTTTACTAGTTAAATCTTCTAACTCTGCATATTCTATCATTTTTAATTCCCTAGAGTAGCTGTTTCAGCACGTTCAAGCTCACCTCCTGCAATACAGGCAGGAGGTTAATCTCAGGTAATTGAGGCTTTGTCAAGTCTACTGTCAAGATGGTTCTCATCATGTGTTCATGGGCAACCATGGTTGATCTCTGACAGGCATGTCCAAAGTCCGTTTCAGGGGTCTAATCCGGGCCGCCGGTCGGTTTAATCCAGCCCCTGTGGCAGTTTATTTCCTGGGGTAAAATCCTTTTTTAAAAAAACCTCAGCAACTTCAATCCTAAAAGAAGCTCAACAACTTTGGGGTAAAATCATAAAAAAAGCTCAACGACTTCAATCCTAAAAAAGGGTCAACAACTATGGTTGGCCCTTTGGTCGGCCCTCTTGGCCCTTCAATTCATCAGATCTGGCCCTCTTTGAGAAAAGTTTGGACACGACATGAGATTGCATGAAACCAAAAGCGTATTTTTAATGCTTCACTGTGTTTCCGGCCCTGGAGTGGAAAGCATATATTTAATTGCAAAACCTTCCAAAATTCTCTCTCTCTCTCTCTCACACACACACCACACACACACACACACACACACACACACACACAGAGAGAGAGAGAGAGAGAGAGAGAGAGAGAGAGAGAGAGAGAGAGAGGGCTTTAAAAGTGTATTGGATATTGGAATTAGCGCAGCTATTTTAGAAAAGGGTATTTACAGAACTATGCAAAATTATGAATTGGGGTGTACAATGCAATCCATGCCTAGGTTTATTGACAATTTTTAATGAGTGGCACCCAACAACTACAAATATAGATTCATGGGGAAATTTGCTGTATTAGCCTCTAGGGGAGATGTGGGAGGGAGGAAACCATAGAATCATAGAGTTGGAAGAGACCACAAGGGTCATCCAGTCCAACCCCCTGCCAAGCAGGAAACACCATCAAAGCATTCTTGACATATGCCTGTCAAGCCTCTGCTTAAAGACCTCCAAAGAAGGAGACTCCACCACACTTCTTGGCAGCAAATTCCACTGTCGAACAGCTCTTACTGTCAGGAAGTTCTTCCTAATGTTTAGGTGGAATCTTCTTTCTTGAAGTTTGAATCCATTGCTCCGTGTCCGCTTCTCTGGAGCAGCAGAAAACAATCTTTCTCCCTCCTCAAAACCAGTTATTTGTTATGTTATACTTATATCCCTTTTCTGGAAAATTAATAAAATCAAATAGAGAGAGAGAGAGAATTGTACAAATTCATGGAGGAGAAGGTTATCAATGGCTGCAAGACATAATAGCCCTGCTCTGCCTCCACAGTCAGAGGCAGCAATGCTTCAGAATACCAATTGCTGGAAACTTCTGGAGCAGATAGGGCTGTTGCACTCGGGTCCTGCTTGTGGGTTTCCCATGGGTTCTGGTTGGCTGCTGTGAAAACAGGTTGCTGGAATAGATGGGCCACTGGCCTGATCCATCACATCCCACACACAAGTTCACTGGTGGGACCTTTTCATGTTGCCATCAGTGTTTGTCCAAGTGCTGTGCAGTGCTTGGGTTTGTGAACTGAATTCGTTGTGCCCTCAAACTGGAGATTCCCAGATGAGTGCTCCATCTACCCCATTCAGTAGGATGGATGAAAATCTACCAAGTAGCCCATTACTGAGATGGAAGCAATTCCTTCTGGGGTCATTGGCTGGGCTCGTCAGATATACTTCTAGAGAACCAGTGTTGTGTTCTGATTAGAGTGTCAGACAGGGACTCGGGAAACCTGGGTTCACTAGATGGCCTCGGGTCAGTCAATGCCTCAGCTTAACCTACCTTGCAGGGTTGTTGTGAGGTTTAGCAATGGGGTGGGGAGAATCTTACATGTTGCCTTGAGCTCCATGGAGAAAAGATGGGTGGGGGATGCAATCATAAACAAGGTTCTCTAGGGGTTGGAAAGTATTGGGTGACCCCCCCTGAGATGTGTGGGAGTGGTGGCTGGAGTAACACAACTTACTTTTGAGGGTGTCAGTTGGAGGTGAAGTGCCCTGCCATCTACATGCTTTTCTCTATTTCAGGCATCCCCAAACTGCGGCCCTCCAGATGTTTTGGCCTACAACTCCCATGATCCCTAGCTAACAGGACCAGTGGTCAGGGAAGATGGGAATTGTAGTCCAAAACATCTGGAGGGCCGAAGTTTGGGGATGCCTGCTCTATTTTATTTAATTCATTCATTGCATTATATTTATACCTGACATGTGCTCCAAGGTAATGGTAAAAGGTAAAGGAACCCTGGATGGTTAAGTCCAGTCAAAGGCGACTATGGGGTTGCGGTGCTCATCTTGCTTTCAGGCTAAGGGAGCTGGCGTTTGTCCGCAGACAGCCTTCCGGGTCATGTGGCCAGCATGACTAAACTGCTTCTGGCGCAATGGAACACTGTGACAGAAACCAGAGCGCATGGAAACACCATTTACCTTCCCTCCACAGCAGTACCTATTTATCTACTTGCACTAGTGTGCTTTTGAACTGCTAGGTTGGCAGGAGCTGGGACAGATCAATGGGAGCTCACCCCATCGCGGGGATTCGAACCGCTCAAGGTGAGGTAGGTTTAGCTGAGAGACAGTGACTGGGCCAAGGCCACCCAGTGAGAACCATGCCTGAGCGGGGATTTGAACCCAGGTTTCTTAAATCCTAGCCTAACACTCTTACATACTCTACCACACTAGCTCTGAAAATTCTCAGAAAAACATCAAGCTCTACTGTTTTCCTCCTGCAGGAGGGGAATGCATATTGTTGTCTGGGAGAACTTCAGCAGACATGTGGCATAAGAGTGGGGTGATGATGCTGTCCCAGGAGGTGGAATTTAGAGAGTACTGTACAGCCTAGGCATGGGCTAAAGGCACATAAGAACTTACGAACAGAAAAAAATAGTCATTCTATATTGGGCCAGTGGTCCACCTTGTCCAATATTCTGTTCTCACAGTGGCCAACCAGATCTCACTGGAAGCAACCAAGCAGGACCCAGGTGCAACCGTGGTCTCCTGACTGTGAATCCTTGCATACTGAGTTATGTAGCTTCTGATAGTGGAGGCAGAAGACAAAAATAGCCATTACTACTACTTAAGTGTGTTATCCTCCATGGAAGCAGGTCCTAAGCAGGTCTGGGCCTGGGCAGTATTCAGAGGGAGACCATCTGGGGGCCATAGCTGCCAAGTTATCCCTTTTTTACAGGGATTTTCCCTTATGCTGAATAGGCTTCCTCGCGAGAAAAGCGAAAACTTGGCAGCTATGCTGGGGGCTCTTTGCAGATTGCTTCTCACAGAATATGGGCATAAAAAAAAACAGCAGGTAGTTTTTTAATGCTGAGAAATGCTGTTCTTGCCAAAACTCTCAATTCTGCAAAATCCATGGTGTTTGGATTCATTTCCACCACATTTGCGCCACATATACATCTTGGTAGTCACAACTGTTGGAAGGGGGGGGGGAAGTATCAGATCCCTGATCCCCTTTCACCTGTCCATTCCTCTATAGTGCAAGATACAAAGTTTGGTCAGAAGTCTGGCCCGTCTGTGTTTTTTTGTAGGTTTCTCTGTCTCCAATAGCCAGAAAATGTACTGGGTTGTATGTGGGTTTTCCTACCAAGATGCTGAGAGGCATTGGCTGGAAGAGCCACATTATATTCAAACCACCATTTATTTTCACATTGCTTAGATGCAGTTATCCTAGTCTAGACCCCCCCTCTCTCCAAAACTCCAGAGATCCATTATTTTGGAAGTCTGGATGGGGATGGGCAGATTCCCTGGGGATTTCCTGAGCTTTGTGTTGATTGATCATTACTTAAGCTATTGGCCAAGGGTGGCACCTCAAATGCTCCATGGAGTGACTCAATCCTTATCACTCACCCTTTGTGTAAATGCTATCACCATCTAGGCAAAGATGACTCACACCTAGCCCAAATCCAATCATCTCTGGGCTTTGTTTTCTTCCTCAGCATGTGAAATGATTTCAGACACCGCCAAAAGAAACACATGACCCCAAATTCAGTCTTGCTTTCTAACCAACTAGCCTTTCAAGATTTGCTGGGGAAAGCATTTTTGTTTTTATTTTTTTGTGTTTGTGTGTGTGTTTCTCATTTCTGAGCCTCATTGCTGATGCTTATTGGAGATGAAGACCATCCTCAGCAAGGATGTGTCCCTGTGGTCCAAGGTAACTCACTGAGCTTCATGGCTGAGTGGGGAGTTGAACCCACTAGATAACCCCCAAGGGAATGCAGTCCTCAATAGTAAAAAAAAAAAGTGCTCTGGGAAGTTCTTAGGTCTCTCCCTTAACTCTTATGAGGATGGTTGTTACATTAGTCACTTGGAAAGACAGCACCCAAAATTCTTCAGATTACAGTCACTGATGAGAGCAAATATAAGCTACCGAAATGGATATTAAAACAAAATAAAAAAATCCTTCCAATAGCACCTTAAAGGTAAAGGGGCCCCTGACCATCAGGTCCAGTCGTGTCCGACTCTGGGGTTGCGGCGCTCATCTCGCTCTATAGGCCGAGGGAGCCGGCGTTTGTCTGCAGACAGCTTCTGGGTCATGTGGCCAGCACGACAAAGATGCTTCTGGCGAACCAGAGCAGCGCACGGAAACGCCATTGACCTTCCCGCCGGAGCGGTCCCTATTTATCTACTTGCACTTTGATGTGCTTTCGAACTGCTAGGTGGGCAGGAGCTGGGACCGAGCAACGGGAGCTCACCCCGTCGCAGGGATTCGAACCGCCGACCTTCTGATCAGCAAGCCCTAGACTGTGGTTTAACCCACAGCGCCACCTGGGCCCATACTGGGAAGTTTAAAGGTTCTTAGGTCTCTCCCTTAACTCTTATGAGGATGGTTGTGACATTAGTCACTTGGAAAGACAGCACCCAAAATTCTTCAGATTACAGTCACTGATGAGAGCAAATGTAAGCTACCGAAATGGATATTAAAACAAAATTTAAAAAATCCTTCCAGTAGCACCTTAGAGACCAACTAAGTTTGTCATGCAAACAAACTTATGGCAAACTTAGTTGGTCTCTGAAATAGGAATCCCCCCCCCAAATTCCTATTTCATCTCTAAGGTGCTACTGGAAGGATTTTTTTATTTTGTTTTGACTGCGTCAGACCAACACAGCTACCTAGATATGGGAATTGTGAGTCTGGATTTGAGAGACCTGAATGCCAAACCTGATATCTTCTGCATGCAAGGCTCTATCACTGAGCTATGGCCCTTTCACTGCTGAGAGCTAGCGTAGTGTAGTAGATGGAATCTTAGACTAGGACTTGGGAGACCAGGGTTCAAATCCCCACTCAGCCAAGAAGCTCACTGGGTGACCTTGGGCCAGTCACCATTTGTAACCCTAGTCTCCCTCACAGGGTTGCTGTGAGAATAAGTTGGAGTGGGGAATTCTGTATGCTACCTGGAACTGCTTGGAGGAATGGTGGGGTATAAATGAAATAAACACTCAGGTTTATATCAGCTGTAAAAAAAAGGCAGTGTGATAAGAAATCGTAAAGTGATAAAGATATGAAAGTTTTAAGTTTCATTGAAAATTTTTAAAAACACAATGTACAATATCCACATTTGCTGTTTGTATGGTAGTGAGATGTTCATGTGACAGAAGTACATTCCACTTTTCATTTGTTTCATCATTCAGATAAATTTTGAAACACCGAAGAAAAATAATATTTTGAACATAAAACAAATGCGGTGAAAATGAATGGAACATCTGGAGGGTACCCTGCAGCAACCACTTTCTCAGCTTCTGCGGGAGTTAGAATGAGGTTTAGACATTTTGCAGCCTAACTCCAGGCACACTTACCCCAAAGTAAGACCCTCTGTGATCCATGAGGCTCGCTCCCAAATATGCGAGGACTGAGGTTGCATAGATCAGCCTTTGCCAGCCTGGCACCCTCCGATGTTTTGGGCTGCAACTCCTATTAGCCCCGGCCCGAAGGATGCCAGGTTGGCACAAGTAAACCCAACCATTATTCCTTCTTGGGAGAGGGATTTCAGCAACCAGTGACATGTGTGTGTGTGTGTGTGTGTGTGTGTGTGTGTTGCCTGTATGCAAGGAGTTATTTTCTTTCTCACATCCCTTAATCTGATATGCAGGAATGTGGCCTTCAAGGCTGAAATTCATTTGCAAATTGAGGAAGGGCAGGAAGAAGGGAAGCAAACAGAGACAAAGGACTGAGTTGTGGAAGGGGGGGGGAGAGGAGCAATAAAGGGGGCTTGGATCCAGAGCTGTCTGCACCCCAAAGATGAGCCCTCCCCACCAGACCTGATGCTGGCTGCCCATTCCAGTTCTCTCTGGAGGGAGGGCAACCCCCCCCCCCACTTTCCCAAGGAGGAAAAGCAAAGTCACAGCAATAGCAATGGCTTTTGGGGGTTGCTGCAAGCAAAAGACGTGGTAGGGAATGATTTACGGCTGGAGTCTCTGCAGGTTGACTCTGAAGGAAGTCCTCCCCAGTGAGTTCATTGGGGATAATGCTTGAGTAAGTGTGTGTGAGGTTATTGAAGCCATGGAACAAGTGAGCAACCAGCGCTGGACTTGGCAAATGTATTGCCAGCCGGCATTCATCGTGAGCTGGCTTATTATGGCAAGGTTACTGAGAGCAAGTTAGCATCAGTAGACATTAATTCAAATAGATGTCCTTGAATAAAGATGGCCAACATGTGCCTTCTTTACCCACAGTCCTCTCCTAACCACATTTCTCCAGACGTTTCAGTAGGGATTTGCAGGCACCTCTGGGTACCAAGGGACTCAGGTGGCGCTGTGGGTTAAACCACAGAGTCTAGGACTTGCTGATCAGAAAGTCGGCGGTTCGAATCCCTGCAACGGGGTGAGCTCCCATTGCTTGGTCCCAGCTCCTGCCCACCTAGCAGTTCGAAAGCACATCAAAGTGCAAGTAGATAAATAGGGACCGCTCCAGCGGGAAGGTAAACGGCATTTCCGTGTGCTGCTCTGGTTCGCCAGAAGCAGCTTTGTCATGCTGGCCACATGACCCGGAAGCTGTCTGCGGACAAACGCTGGCTCCCTCGGCCTATAGAGCGAGATGAGCGCTGCAACCCCAGAGTCGGACACGACTGGACCTGATGGTCAGGGGCCCCTTTACCCTTTACCTATATTACTGTTATATGCAGCCTAGGATTGGGAAGAAAAAGAGGGGCGAGGGGGTGTGTGGTAAAGCTTATATTTTTTATTTAGTAGTAGCAGTAATAATTTATTTTATTATTTATATCCTGCCCATCTGGTGGGGTTTCCCCAGCCACTCTGGGTGGCTTACAGCATAAAAACATATTGAAACATCAAACATTAACAACTTTACCTTTACCTGGGTACAAACCATACATTTGAAGCACAGGGCTTCACCCAATGAATTATGGGGAAAGTTACAACATTTTGTGCCTTTTAATTTAGGTAAGGGTGGACATGATAGAGATGCATAAAAATGAGGCATAGCATGGGGGAAGTGGATAGGCAGTTCTCTCTGTGTCATAAATACTAGAACATGGGGTCAAATGGGGAGAGTTCTGTTATACTCGGGTCTTACTTGCAGGCCTCCAATAGGCATCTGGTTAGCTCCTGTGAGAACAGGATGCTAGACTAGATGGGCCATTGGCCTGATTCGTTTGGCTCTTCTTCTGTTCTTTAGCTCCCCACCTTGGATGCAGAGCCATTACTCAGACACTTCTGGTGGCAATGGAGGCAGTGGCTAAGCATGTTAACTTAACAACCTCACATATGCTGATGACACAACCTTGATGGCAGAAAGTGAGGAGGAATTAAAGAACCTTTTAATGAGGGCGAAGGTAAAGGTAAAGGGGCCCCTGACCATCAGGTCCAGTCGTGTCCGACTCTGGGGTTGCGGCGCTCATCTTGCTCTATAGGCCGAGGGAGCCAGCGTTTGTCCGCAGACAGCTTCCGGGTCATGTGGCCAGCATGACAAAGCCGCTTCTGGCGAACCAGAGCAGCACACGGAAACACTGTTTACCTTCCCGCTGGAGCAGTCCCTATTTATCTACTTGCACTTTGATGTGCTTTTGAACTGCTAGGTGGGTAGGAGCTGGGACCGAACAACGGGAGCTCACCCCGTTGCAGGGATTCGAACCGCCGACTTTCTGATCAGCAAGCCCTAGACTCTGTGGTTCAACCCACAGCACCACCTAGAGTGCAAAATATGGTCTGAAGCTCAACATCAAAAAACTAAGATCATGGCCACTGGTCCCATCACCTCCTGGCAAATAGAAGGGAAAGAAATGGAGGCAGTGAGAGATTTTACTTTCTTGGTCTCCATGATCACTGCAGATGGTGACAGCAGTCACAAAATTTAAAAAACGCCTGCTTCTTGGGAGAAAAGGAATGACAAACCTAGACAACATCTTAAAAAGCAGAGACATCACCTTGCCTACAAAGGTCCGTATAGTTAAAGCTATGGTTTTCCCAGAACAGTCATACCTCGGGTTGAGTACGCTGTGGGTTGTGTACTTTCAGGTTGCGTACTCTGAGGACCCGGAAGTGTTTACTTTCGGGTTCCGCTGTGTGTGCATGTGCAGAAGCATTATGCACGCTTTGCACATGTGCAGAAATGCTCTATCAGTGCTTTGGGCATGCGCTAAAGCGCCGCTCGGGTTAAGTACTTTTCGCACCCCGGAACGGATTAGGTACAGTGGTGCCTCGCTTAACGAATGCCCTGCTTAACGAAATTTTCGCTTAACGAAAGGATTTTTCGAGCGGAGGTTGCCTCGCTAGACGAATGCATTTTACGAAAAACTCGTCTAGCGAATCGCGGTTTCCCATAGGAATGCATTGAAATTCAATTAATGCGTTCCTATGGGCAAAAAAAGTCAAAAAAAGTCAGTGCATTCCTATGGGATTCGCTAGACGAATTTTTCGCTATAAGAAAAGACCCGTGGAACAAATTAATTTCGTCTAGCGAGGCACTACTGTACTTAACCCGAGGTACCACTGTAGTGATGTATGTAAGTGAGAGCCAGACCATAAAGAAGGCAGTGGAAGACAGGAGCGCAACAACAACAACAAAGCATATTAGCTAGGGTGCTGGGTATAGCGATTCCCTGGGATCGAATCATTCTTCAGCCACAAACTCACTAGATGCATAACCTCAGAGATTTCCCAGAAGGAAATGATAGTGACACATGTGTGGGTTTGTTTAAACATTTATGTCCCACCTTTCCACCCCTACACTTCATTCCTGAGTTAAGAACCTAGGAAGAAACCACAGCCCTATATATTCCTGCATGCAGTTCTGACACACTGTCTCTCAGTTTATCCTACCTCACAGGGCTGTTGTAAGATGAGGAGAGGGGGAACCCCGTATGCAGGAGGGATAGAAATGGAATAAATGGATAAATTCTACAAGCTCTTTTGGGCTGTGATATGCTACTCGTGCCGAGGGACTCCTCCACCCTGCTTTTTGAGCTATTTGTTCTGTCCCTCAAAGATAATATGCCTTCTAGTTAAGCCCCCAGTCCTCCCGTTTACTTTTAACAAATGTATTAAATTGCATAAATTTAGATCCCTTCTTTCCTCCTGGAAGCTCAAGGTGGCATACACAGTTCTCGATCTTCCCACTTTATACTCACAAGAACCCTGTGAAGGAGACTTAGTGGCTCACAGTCAGCTGATTCATAGCTCCATGGCCATGTAGGATTTGAACTCTAGTCTAACATTCCTAGGGACCCAGGTGGCACTGTGGTTAAACCACTGAGCCTAGGGCTTGCTGATCAGAAGGTCAGCGGTTCGAATCCCTGTGATGGGGTGAGCTCCCATTGCTTGGTCCCAGCTCCTGCCAACCTAGCAGTTCGAAAGCACGTCAAAATGCAAGTAGATAAATAGGAACCGCTACAGCGGGAAGGTAAACGGCGTTTCCATGTGCTGCTCTGGTTTGCCAGAAGCGGCTTTGTCATGCTGGCCACATGACCTGGAAGCTATACGCCGGCTCCCTCGGCCAATAATGCGAGATGAGCGCGCAACCCCAGAGTCGGTCACGACTGGACCTAATGGTCAGGGGTCCCTTTACCTTTACCTTACCTAACATTCCTACCACTGCATCACACTTGATTCCCTCTGATTGGATATCACACTGATCACGGATCGGCCCAGGGAACCACACAGCCGAGCACTTTGTCACTGGCACTGGCAACCAGCCCTGCCCACCAGCCCAGGGAACATGAGTAGAGGCCACCTATAAGCTTGCCCTGCTCAGTGCAGGGAAGAACAGTGACTGAAGGTGTGGAGCAATACGCCTGGGGATGTTGACTTACTTGAGAACTCCTGCCCCCAGGGCCGGCGCCTCCATTTAGGCAAACTAGGCCTTGGTCTAGGGCACCAAAATGGAGGGGGCGCTGTCGAGCCTGCCGGCCGGCCGGCCACACTACTGCCAGCGCCGGGAGCAACGAGCGAGCGGTGGCAGTGGCAGCGCCCGTAGCTGAAGCCTTCGCTGCCGCGGCCGCTGAAGAGCTCACAGTGTCCCCTCCATAGGCGAGCCAAAGTGAGAGCTCAGTGCCCTCCCACCTATGGAGGGGACGCAGCGGCGTCAGCGGCGTTGTGCACGCGTCATGACGTGTGCGTCATGACACATGTGCCGGGGGGAGGCACCAGAAGGTGATTTAGCCTAGGGTGCAAAAAGCCCTAGCACCGTGCCTGCCTGCCCCCTGTCCATGGAAACTTACTCCACATGTTCAGATGAACAGTGAGACGCATCAAATATGGATAGTCAATATGATGCACCTTACCACCTGTTGGACAGGGAAGAGCTGGGTTCAGATTCCTGCTTAGGCCAGGTGTACCAGAGCCAACCACTATCTTTCAGCCTAACCTACCTGGCAGGGTTGTTGTGATGGATTAAGTGGGGAAACTCTTGAGTGTGCTACCCTCAGCACCTTAGAAGAAACGTGGACATTGAACTGTGCCTTGCATTAACAGGACAAGACCGGGACAAAGGCACACAAGTCAGTTCAGTTATTGAAGCAAAGCAGGCCTGGCCCTTATGTTTGCATTTTGGCAGATGTCATTCAGGAGTCCTTGAGATGTTATTGGATTCCATCTCCCTCATCTTTGGCCATGCTGGCAGGGGCTGGTGGGGGTTGGGGGTCCAACATGCTCTGGAAGACCATAGGTCACCCACCCCTGTTTTAGAGGAAGATCGGAGTGTGGAAATACTGTAAGCAAATAAGATTGAGCTATTCATTGCCATATTTTGGGCGACTGCAATCCTGGAAGTATAATGAGAGTTCAGTCAATATGTTGATCTCTTGGTCAAAATTCAGTGGAAACTTACATCTCATGTACTGGGAGAATATGAATATGGGTGAATCCCAAAGTGTTCCACAGATGGAAATATCTCGAGTCATCACTGGTTACATTTTGTTACATTTTGTTACATTTTGTTACATTTTGTTACATTACAGAGATACAGGGTGAAGATATACAAATAGAAAGATACATTTTCTAAAGATAATTTTTTCTTGAGACAGCAAGTAAAAAAGAAATACACCCTTGAAGTAAAAAAAAAAAAAATTCTTGAAGCCATAAGCACATTCTTTTACATTCTGGTAACATATAAATGCAAAATACGAAATAAACATGGACATAGGCAAGGTCATTTCCCAACTCCCCTCTCTGACCATGGTTTTTCTTATGACAAGTCAAATGTCCACATCATGCAAAAAAGTAGTTTACAAGGACCGTGTAATGTTTCAGTCCATACACAAGATAAACTCACAGTGTGACTGGTCAATGTGCTTTCCTTGTATAAATGTAGGTTTTACGTACAATTGTCACAGGCTGCTGTTCTTGAACATCATGTTTACTGTTTTCCCCCTCTGCATCTCTCTCTCTCTCCCTCCCACCCTCTCTCTCTCTCTCTCTCTCTCTCTCTCTCTCTCTTTGTGTGTGCTATCTGTCTACCAACTAAAAAAATTCCTTCAGTAGCACCTTAAAGACCAACTAAGTTTTTATTTTGGTATGAGCTTTCGTGTGCATGCACACTTCTTCAGATCTGTGCATGCACATGAAAGGTAAAGGTAAAGGGACCCCTGACCATTAGGTCCAGTCGTGACCGACTCTGGGGTTGCGCGCTCATCTCGCATTATTGGCCGAGGGAGCCGGCGTATAGCTTCCAGGTCATGTGGCCAGCATGACAAAGCCGCTTCTGGCAAACCAGAGCAGCACATGGAAACGCCGTTTACCATCCCACTGTAGCGGTTCCTATTTATCTACTTGCATTTTGATGTGCTTTCGAACTGCTAGGTTGGCAGGAGCTGGGACCAAGCAACGGGAGCTCACCCCGTCACAGGGATTCGAACCGCTGACCTTCTGATCAGCAAGCCCTAGGCTCAGTGGTTTAACCACAGCGCCACCTGGGTCCCGCATGCACATGAAAGCTCCTACCAAAATTAAAACTTAGTTGGTCTTTAAGGTGCTACTGAAGGAATTTTTTTTATTTTGCTTCGACTCAGACCAACACAGCTACCTACCTGTGTCTACCAACTGTTCATCTTAATATACCTGAGAAAGTGGACTGTTATTACTGTACTCCACAAAACCCAGATGCCATCCTAGATCTGTTCAGTCTCTAGGCTGTCACAAGACTCTTAATTTGGCCCCATTAGCCACGAAATTTGGGGGTTCGTAGTTAATTATCCTTCAAAATTTGAACCAATGAGGAGGATCCTCTCCGAAGGAGACATTCAACTCACAGGGATCCTTGACTGGGGAGGGAGGGGGGGAACTACAGTCCCTTCATGGCCCTATCTCTAGAACTTTGTAAAAACATGTCAAATACCAACCCTAGGAACCCTATGCCACCTAAGGGAGGACCCATCCCACAACATCTAAGAAGGACTGCTTATTTGGGATAGCTACTGCTGTTGAAGTCGGGTTCCATTTCTGGTTCGACGGATGGATGGAGGTTGTGAAAGTCTTCTCGGAGGGGCCCCCTGGCAAATCAAGCCTTCATTGTCTCACCCCACAGCGGGAGTTGGGCTCCTACAGCCATGAATATCAAAGGGCGATGGGAGGGGAAGGAGATGGACCATTGTGTAAGGAAGGGGGGGAACTGTGAACCCTGCTTGCTTCTCATTAACATTCAGACTAGATTAGATCAGAAGAGTCAATTAGTTTTGATGGGGGGGGGGGAGAGAGAGAGAGAGAGAGGGGATGCAAGAAGAACAAGATTCCAACCATATCTTGCCTTCTTCCATCCTGCCATCTCCCCTTCAACCCAGACGTGTGGCTCCGAGGCTGAATTCAATGGAGCTTTTAAAAAAATCGAGCCTTACTCCTGAGCCACTAACCTTGGGGAAGCCCAGAAGGGTAGCTGGGTGGCAGCGCCATATCAAATAAGTGGAAACACAAAAGGGCTCATAAGCACAGGGTTTTTACTATTATTATTATTATTTTAAAAAAAACTTTATTGTTTTAATTATAAAGGAAGTGATATCGTTTTAAACATACAATCAGTAAAAACATCCAAATAATGGTCTCCCCTGCAAATACTTATACTCCAGAATGTAAGCAGGATTCAAAGAAAAAAAATACTGTACTGAGAACCTGGAGAGGTATCAGAAAAAGTACCAAAATAAGGAATGAAAAAGTCAAAGAAGATGTAGGGTCATTGTGCATTCCCTATTGTGGCTTCTTGTGGAGCTGGACCTAGATTTTAGACTTGCATGATAAAATCAAACTTCGTTTTATCCTATTTTGAAAGAACATGCCTAACTTTGAGTTTGTGTCCCTGTTTTTCCATATATGCCATGTATTTTAATACGGTAATATATCCACATTGTACCTGCCATGTCTTTCCAGTGTTTGGCTTCACTCAGGAACGTTGTGATTAAGAGGCATTCCAGCAAGACTCATTATCACCTGGAACACCTTTATTTTGGTTTAAGGAAAGTTTCAGCAATGCCAGTTGTGGGGTTCTTTCCATAGGCTGCTTTATAACCTTTTGTAGGTCATTAAAAATTAGATCCCAAGATGTACAAGCCTGAAGGCAGGACTACCACATCCATACTGAGTCATATTGTCTTCTGGGGTCTGAAAATTAAGTTCTAGTTCTAGTTCAGGAAAGGTTAGGGCACAATAGACCTATTACAGAGCAATTATGCCTATTTTTGCTTACTTAAAAGTAAGTTCCACTAAGTTCACTGAGGCTTAAAGGGAAAGGGACTCCTGACCATTAGGTCCATTCGTCACCAACTCTGGGGTTGCGCGCTCATCTCACATTATTGGCCGAGGGAGCTGGCGTACAGCTTCCAGGTCATGTGGCCAGCATGACAAAGCCGCTTCTGGTGAACCAGAGCAGCACACAGAAACACCGTTTACCTTCCCACTGTAGCGGAACCTATTTATCTACTTGCACTTTGATGTGCTTTCGAACTGCTAGGTGGGCAGGAGCTGGGACTGAGGCAACGGGAGCTCACCCCATCACGGGGATTCAAACCGCCGACCTTCTGATCGGCAAGCCCTAGGCTCTGTGGTTTAACCACAGCGTAAATAGGTATGTGTACACACCTTCCTGGGAGCAAACCCATTGAACTCAATGGGGCTCACCTCTGAATAGACATGTATAAGATTACATTAGTCTTCAAGAGACCACAAGTTTTGCTGTTGTTGTAGGTACAGCAATACATTTATTAAGACCAACAAAAATAGATCTATCGCAAACTAATGTGTAAGCTTTTCAATTCCCTAAGCTTCTTTTCTAGGCTAGATTCTGAGACTGGATTCATAGTTCTGCTGATCTGGAAAGCTTGCACAATTCTATTGTGGTTTTGGGTTGGCCCCATTACAGTGGTTGTTTTTTTTTTAACCTACCTGATGGCTCAACATGGTTACTTATGCTTTTCAACCTTAACCACCCACCTGAAATGAAACTTTTTTCAGCACTTAACAATTCAATCAAATATATTGTTTTCTTTAAAACAGACCAAATCTGAATCCTTTTCAACGCTTCCTTATCCTTTGTTGATTAACTCCAGATTCACAGATATGATCTAAAGTCTTGTTCCAACTTGTTTCGAGGCTGTTACAGTCATATGAAATGTCTGATAACACTGAAAAAGGCCAATTTCAGTGATGAACTTTGACCAACAACTTTGGGAATAATCTTGGTCCATGGTGGAAAATAGAACTCCAATTAGCCTTTTTCACTGATACTGGAATCTTCTGACACGGTAAGTGATATATTTATGGAATGGCACCAGAAAACTAGGAACATTATACTTACAAATAAGGCAACAGTAAATTTGTGTAGGTGCCTTGGAAATGTAATTATTTATTCATTTTTGAAATAAATTTCTATACCACCTTTTATAAAATTTCTCACAAGGAAGCGAACAATAATATTAAGTTTACCTTCGACAATAAGGATTTAAACTTTCCAATAAAACACAGAAAATCAGAACAAAAACTATAGTAAAAACCTACAACTGCAAAGACAAGCTGCCAGGCAAAGATTGCAAAGATAGAGGAGCCAAACCCTGCAATAGAAAACAAACCCACCAATTAAGACCTCCTTCAAGGGGGGAAAAACCCTGCAGGGGGCAGAGAGATAAAGTCTTCAGATGTTTCCGGAAAGCTCTGCAGTTGTGTGGTCCGCCAGAGCAAATTCCACAGCAGAGGGGAGAATGCAATACAATCATTTGTGGTGGGAAATGGGATTTCTTTAGGTGGTGGGATGAAAAAAAATTGTATAGGACCACAGGAGCGTCATGTATAATGGCAATATCCTAAGGCTGCAAACTGGGATCATGGATATCTTGTATATTGAATGCTAACTGCTTGTTCACAAAATTTGTTCTTATTCCCCCCCCCCAAAAAGGGGTTGTAATCCAAAAAAAGGTTGCAAACCAGGACACGCACATCCAGGTTTTGCGTGTTTGTAATCCAAAATGTATGCAAACCAAGACATATGCAAACCAAGGTGCCACTTTACTTGTAATGGCTGTGGACATTAAAGGTAAAGGGTAAAGGGACCCCTGACCATTAGGTCCAGTCGTGACTGACTCTGGGGTTGCGGCGCTCATCTTGCGTTATTGGCCAAGGGAGCCGGCGTACAGCTTCCAGGTCATGTGGCCAGCATGACAAAGCCACTTCTGGTGAACCAGAGCAGCACACGGAAACGCCATTTACCTTCCCACTTGGAGTGGTACCTATTTATCTACTTGCACTTTGACGTGCTTTCGAACTGCTAGGTTGGCAGGAGCTGGGACCGGGCAACGGGAGCTCACCCCGTCACAGGGATTCGAACTGCTGACCTTCTGATCAGCAAGCCCTAGGCTCAGTGGTTTAACCCACAGCGCCACCTGGGTCCCTGCTGTTGACATTAGCAGGACCAAAACTCTGCAGAGAGCTCCTGATAAGGAAACAGCAGCAGGCTTCATCTCTGGATCTCTGGACCTTGACAATGCTAATGCTGTCCAGTCAACTTCCCCTTTGGTTCACCCTGAACTCAGAGATAAACTCAGAGCTCAGTCTTGGGATTCCATTGTTTCCATGCACACTCAACTTCCATATAGGTCCCCTTAATTTTATACAGGCCACCGTAGCTCAGTGGTAGAGCACTTGCTTTGCATGCAGAAGGCCCCAGGTTGAATCCCCACCATCTCTCGGTAGGGCTTGGAGAAGCATCTATACCATGCATTGCAGTCAGAGCACATGCCTTGCCCCAAAGACTCTGGATACTGTGCTTGATTAAGGGTACTGGGAATTGTAGTTTTGTGAGTGGGAAATTACAGTTCCTAAGATTCTTTGGGCAGGGGGAAGTCATGTGCTTTAAATGTATGGTGTCGCTCTGAAACCCTGGAGAGCTGCTGTTAGCAATACTGAGCTAGATGTGGTAGTCGAAACAAAATAAAAAAATTCCTACCAGTAGCACCTTAAAGGGGCCCCTGACCATCAGGTCCAGTCGTGTCCGACTCTGGGGTTGCGGCGCTCATCTCGCTCTATAGGCCGAGGGAGCCAGCGTTTGTCCGCAGACAGCTTCCGGGTCATGTGGCCAGCATGACAAAGCTGCTTCTGGCGAACCAGGGCAGCGCACGGAAACACCGTTTACCTTCCCGCCGGAGCGGTCCCTATTTATCTACTTGCACTTTGATGTGCTTTCGAACTGCTAGGTGGGCAGGAGCTGGGACCGAGCAACAGGAGCTCACCCCATTGCAGGGATTCGAACCGCCAACCTTCTGATCGGCAAGCCCTAGGCTCTGTGGTTTAGAGCACAGCACCACCCGTGTCCCTCTGAGACTTGGTGTCTCATACAGAAACAGCCATCCATCTGTCCCTGGTCTTTCTTTCATGTCTATCATGAAGTTCAGGGGAAGCATGTTCAGTGCAGTTTCTGGAGGGGTAAACAAAAAGTACAAAAAATCTGGCAGCACCTTCAAGACCAACACGCTTGCTACGGAGTATGATTTTGTGTTTAGCCAGTTACTTGCATGCACATCAGTATTGGAAACTGGGAACAGTGAAGTCAGAAGAATGTGTAATACAGAAAAGTAGGAACAGGGTTTTCAAATAGTTTGTAAATAGCTCCCATTCTGCCTTGAAATCCTGATTGTCCTTTTCTAGTAGCTTATTCGATTCGAACCACCAACCTTCTGATCAGCAAGCCCTAGGCTCTGTGGTTTTACCCACAGCGCCACCTGGGGCACCTTAGAGTCCAACTAAGTTTGTCATTGGTATGAGCTTTCGTGTGCATGCACACTTCTTCAGATACACTTCAGATCTGGTAGTGTTCTGCTAAGGCAGCTCCCAGAGTTCAAATTCTGACCCTCAGTTTGGGGCCTTGCAGGGCTGGAAGGTGAGGTTGTGTGGTGGGGAGGGGCTCTCCTGCCTGAATCAGTCGACTCTGGGGTGCTTGCTCAGTTTTTCCATCCAGCTATCCTTAACTCACTGCCAGTTAAGGAGCAGCCAGTCAGCAGAGTCAGATCTGAGTTCAAGTCCCTGCTTGGACATGAAGCTCACTGACTTATGTTGGGCCAGTCACTGCCTCTCAGCCTAAACTACTCCACAGAATTGTTGTGGGGATTAAAAGAAGAGGGGGAGAACCATGTATGCCACCTTGAGCTCCTTGGAGAAAAAAGGTGATATAGAAATGCAACAAACAAACAAACAAACAAACAAACATGTTCTCTTGCCCACCACTGTTTGTGGAGGAGTTATTGCCCTGCCTGTGTCGTCTCTTGACCCTGCGGTGAAATCCCATTTCTGTACATGTTGTCACCTTCCTCACTGCCGCTTTACAAAGTTCCTCCCTGTCATCTTTCTTAGGAGATAAAATCCTCTTGAGAACAAGGAGCAGTGGCTCATGATATCTGGTTTCTTCCAGCAGCCCGTGTGCTCCAAAAGCGCATTTTCTGTCCAGGAAGGTGGTGGTGGGAAAATGTATTTCAGGAAAGACCTAATTTCTTTGAAATTGTGAAAATATGAAATTGTGTTTATTAGCTGCAAGTCAGGATACAACAACAACAACAACAACAACAACAACAACAACAACAACAACTTATTTCTTCCCCAGCCACTCTGGGCGGCTTTCAACAGAACATTAAAAACAGAATAAAACTTCCAACATAAAAAACTTCCCTAAACAGGGCTGCCTTCAGATGTCTTCTAAAAGTCGGATAGTTGTTTATTCCCTTGACATCTGGTGGGAGGGGGTTCCACAGGGCGGGTGCCACTACTGAGAAGGCCCTCTGCCTGATTCCCTGTAATTTCACTTCTCACAGTGAGGGAACCGCCAGAAGGTCCTCAGCGCTGGACCTCAGTGTCTGGGCTGAACAATAGGGGTAGAGCCAGACAGCCGATAGCCCTGGTTAACTCTGCATTCCAGTGGGCCACCAGGGAATCAGCTGAAAGGCTTGCCGCTCAGAAGGTCGGTGGTTCGAATCCCCATGATGGGGTGAGCTCCCATTGCTCGGTCCCAGCTCCTGCCAACCTAGCAGTTCAAAAGCACGTCAAAGTGCAAGTAGATAAATAGGTACCACTCCAAGCGGGAAGGTAAATGGCATTTCCGTGCGCTGCTCTTGTTCGCCAGAAGCGGCTTAGTCATGCTGGCCACATGTCCTGGAAGCTGTATGGCAGCTCCCTTGGCCAGTAAAGTGAGCTGAGTGCTGCAACCCCAGAGTCATCTGTGACTGGACCTAATGGTCAGGGGTCCCTTTACCTTACCACACTCTGGAAACCATTTGGATCCATTAAGTGGCAGGGGCAGGCCATCTGAATCAGTCCCACCTCCCTGCAGAGGGGAAGGGTCGCTGAGAAGTCCAGTTGTACCAGGTAGTGATCTTGACCATGGCATTTCTTTTGTTTCACTTTTACTTAGTGTCAGGTCACCCACATCCCTAGAGGTAAACACCAGGTCTAAGGCATGTCCACAACTATGAGTTGGGCCAGACTTATTCAGGGACAGCCCCATGGAGGCCATCCTTTCTACGAAGTCACAAGCAGCCCCTTGTAAGGTCGTGTTGGCATGGATGTTAAAATCCCCTAGGACAACCAAACTAGGTATCTCCAGGAGCACATCCGCCAGGACCTGAAGCAGCTCGGCCAGGGAATCCTTGGTGCAGTGGGGAGGCTGGTACACCAAAAGGAATCCTATAGTGCCCCTATTGCCCAACTTCGAGAACATGCACTCAGAAAACTGGGTCTTCCTGATATGAAGCCTGGTGCAAGCTAATGACTTCCTAAAAATCACTGCAATCCCCCCCTCCCCACCCATATGACCTGGGTTGCTGTGTGTAAGAGAAACCTGGTGGACAAGCAGTGGCAAGAACAGGCCCATCTGCTTCATCCAACCAAGTCTCTGTTACACATGCCAGGTCAAGTCCTCCATCCAGGATCAAGACGTGGATTGTGAATCATTGACCTGGCATTGCACAGCAGCACCTAAAAATCACTTGGGTCTCCCTTGTTGATTCCAGTATCCTTCCAGTCGAGACCAGACCCGGAGACAGGGATAGTCTTCAAAGACCGACTAAACCTGCCTCCTCAGTAATGACATGGTCTGGTATTAGCATAACTACTTGTTTGAAGCTTACTGGACTTATCAATGAGTTGCAGGTTGTTTCAGAATGAGCCACTAGAGGGAGATGTTGCACTCCTGACTGAGGCCGACGGTGGAGCAAAGATTCTGGGCGATGAAAGATGACAAGATGCGTACCAGGATGGATTGGCAGAGGAAACTATTGGACAACGCAGAGATGGCAAGACTAACTGGGAAAATCAGAAACTAGGAGGATCAAAACTTCAACAAAGAATTGGACAAATTTATATTATATTTGAAAGACCATTGTATACACTTGAACTCTTTTAGCCGGTTTTAAATAACTCTTGCAATGATACATAGATTTTGGACACAATGGAGGACTGTAAACTGGGTGGACTTCTAATATGCAGTTGAAAGGTTACGCAAAGAACCCACAGAGCCGCTCTTGAGGCTTCTCTTTGGACGCACCTGAGGTGTATCTGAAGAATATCTGAAGGTGTATCTCTGTTGTTTCTTTTAAAATGCATTTGTAATAGCTATAAAGGTAAAGGGTAAAGGGGCCCCTGACCACCAGGTCCAGTCGTGTCTGACTCTGGGGTTGCAGCGCTCATCTCGCTCTATAGGCCGAGGGAGCTGGCATTTGTCCGCAGACAGCTTCCGGGTCATGTGGCCAGCATGACAAAGCTGCTTCTGGCGAACCAGAGCAGCGCACGGAAACGCCGTTTACCTTCCCGCCGGAGCGGTCCCTATTTATCTACAGTACTTGCACTTTGATGTGCTTTCGAACTGCTAGGTGGGCAAGAGCTGGGACCGAGCAACGGGAGCTCACCCCGTTGCAGGGATTCGAACCGCCGACCTTCTGATCAGCAAGCCCTAGACTCTGTGGTTTATCCCACAGCGCCACCTGGGTCCCTTTGTAATAGCTATATAGCAATGTGTTATCAATGCAGGTGAAGTTATTCATTTTTAAAGTTAAAGGTATTTTTGCCTCTGGACAGGAAAACAATAATCTCAGGTGATCTGAAATATAAGCCCCACCCAATTCTGTCCATAGCAGATTTTGAAGGGGTCTGTGATTATTATTATTATTATTATTATTATTATTATTATTATTATTATTATATCCTGCCCTTCCTCCCAGGGTAGCAAACATTAAAAGATTAAATCAGTACAATAAAAAACACATTTAACACAATTTAAAACAATCTAAAAATGTTCAGAATATCTAATTTTAAAAAACAGCAACCACAGACCCTCATAGTTATTAATTTTAAGGTTGTCATGGCCAGTATATTTCAGCCATCAAATGCCTAGGTGAACAGGAATGTTTTTAAATTTCTTATAAATTTCAATAATGAAGGAGACAGATGCACTTTGCTAGGGAAGGCATTCATGAAACCAGATTTAGGGAATGACCTGCCATGTGTCTTGTGTGCATGACATACTGAGACAGCCCCGTGGTTGTCATGGCACCCATGAGGTCACGAGCCGGCCCAGGAAGGCAGATTTGACATTGATAGCGAAGTTCTCCAACAGTATACTAGAGAGTGTGTCTGCCAGTTTTTTCAGGGAGGTTGTTGGGCAGCTGAATGATCAATAAACCAACAAGATCCCTGTTCTGCCTCTGCTACCCAGCACCAAGTAAAAACCCTCGCATCCAGCTCCCAGACAGATTCCCCTCTTGTGGAGAACAATGGAATTTCTATGGAAGTTCCTTCCCATCCCTCTGACGTTGACTGGTTCTGCACAGAATATCCAGGTGGGAAAGCTGGGTAAGGTCAGGCCCTTCCAGCTTGCCTTATAAGACAGCCTTCATGACTGTCTACCAACCAATGGTGTCCTTCAAAGATCCATGCTCCTCCGACTCACGCCTGATCTCTCACGTCTCTCACGATGCATCTCTCACGGCTGATCATCGCAGGTTCCCCTCCTTCCCATCACGGCTTGACACTGTGTGGCTTCCCCAAAGCATTTCTTACTTTCTCCAATGCTCTGTGAAGGGCAGCTTTCATGTCTGCATTCCTCAGGGTGTAAATGAAAGGGTTGAGCATAGGGGTCACCACGGTGTACATGACGGTGGCAATCTTGTCCTTGTCCCCAGAGTAGCTGGAGAGGGGTCGGAAGTAGACTCCGATCGCCGAGCCGTAGAAGAGGGTGACCACAGTCAGGTGAGATGCGCAGGTTTGGAAGGCCTTGCTCCGGCCTTGGAAAGAAGACACCCGGAGCACAGCTCGGAAGATGAAAGCATAGGAGATGAGGATGAGGACAAAGTTCCCTATTATAATGCTGCCGCCTTCGTAGAAATTCAGTATCTCGCTGAGGTTCTTCTCGGAGCAAGCCATCACCAGCAAAGGCTGGGAGTCACAGAAGAAATGGTGGATGTGGCGAGGGGAACAGAAAGAGAGCCTGGACATCAGCACGGTGTGGAGCAAGGAGTGGAGGTGGGCCAGCAGCCAGGCAACGAACACCATCACATGACAGCGCATGGGCCTCATCACCAAGGAATAGTGCAAGGGCTGGCAGATGGCCACAAAGCGGTCAAAGGCCATGGAGCCCAGGAGGAAGTTCTCCGTGATGGCAAAGGCCACAAAGAAGTACATCTGGGCCAGGCAGCCAGCATAGGCGATGTTCTTGTGGCCCGTGTGAAGGTTGCGCAACATCTTGGGGATGGTGGTGGAAGTGAAGCAAACATCCACCAAGGAGAGGTGGCTGAGGAAGAAGTACATGGGGGCACGGAGGAGCTGGGCATCGGAGCGGATCAGGAGGATAATCAGCAGGTTCCCCAGCAAATTCAGCAGGTAGAGGGTGAGGAAGAGAGCCAAGAGAAGGCGGTCCTGCTCTTGCCCACTGGACAAACCCAGCAGGATGAAATCAGGCTGGCTGGTGTGGTTCTCACTTTCCATAGGTTTGAGCTGGGGAGAGAGAACCACAGAAAGAAAGAAAGAAAAGCTGAAAGCTGGGAGAGGTGCAAGGATAGGTAACTCTGTAGCTCACTTCAGTCCATCCAGCCACCATCATGTAATCCACGCTGAGTCCCACCCAAGCAAAGGAAGTGCAACAGCTGTCCCCAAATTGACCTCTGGCATCTCCTCTAGTTAAAGAATTTTAGGTGGCAGAACTGCCCCATTCCCTGGAGAGGAGGCACTGTCGGACAGGCTAGGCTAGTTACCTTCGATCTTTTCAGACCTTCAAGACCAGTCTGCACCACAGACCTCATTTGCAATTGTTATATCAGGAGTGGGGAACCTCTGGCTTGCAGCCTAAATTTGGCCCATGAAGGTTTGCCCAAAATACAGTGGTACCTCTACTTATGAATAACTCTACTTACGAATGTTTCTACTTACGAATGGAGCTCCATCCGCCATCTTGGATGCGGTTCAGATAGGATTTTTTCTACTTACGAATTTTTAGATAGGGTTGCTTCTACTTACGAATTTTTTCTCCCAATGCATTCCCAATTTTTTCGACTTACGAATGTGCATTCGGAACGCATTAAATTCGTAAGTAGAGGTACCACTGTACATTCTCTGCATCAGCTGATTTGTTATACACTTATCTGGGAGAAAGTCTAAAAAGCTGGTGGGAATTAAATTGGGATATAAACATTGAAGAGGATAAATTGAACAATTTACGGATAAAAGTACCATATAAATCTCTCTCAGCAACTACCAGTACTAGGGGACATTCACTAAAAACTGTGCATGGATGTTATTTAACACCGAGGTGCCTACATAAAGCACAATAGCTCTCTATTCTGTTGGAGAGGATGCCAGATCATAGGTACATACAAACATATGAGATGGGAATGTTTGCAAAAACTGAAGGTGGCAAGGGGAAAGGAAAAAACAAGATGATTTTTTTTACACTGTATGGGGTGATTTTATTAAATATACAAATGAAACAGAACACGGATGAGAAATACCTACAACGTTTATTGAAATGTGGTGTAGATAAATAGACACTGCCCATTAGCTCACTCCTATTACTCTGTGTTTTCCAAGAAGAATTAATTTTACTGGTTTACTGTAATCACCTAATTATTGTGTACTGTAAAATATGTTTAGTATTTTACCCCTATGACCCATGTCATGTTTTATTATTTATGTGTGTACAATTTAGTAATGAGAAAATAATAATAATAATAATAATAATAATAATAATAATAATAATAATAATAATAAAATAGGGTAGGCAATGTGGTGCCCTCCAGATGTTGTTGGAAACCAGCTCCCATCAGCCTCAGGGGAGTTGTAGCAGTCCCACAACATCTGGAGAATATTGCATTGGCCACCGTGGTATAAAGGGTGACCTGACAGAGGTTTACTCCTATTCTTTTCTCCCACCTGTCTATGGTGATAGAATACCAAGGGAGCATGGAATGGCCCGGGTGAGAAGTATTCTCTCTGAAGGGCTGGTCTGTGTCACCTGAAGCTCAAAGTTTTCCTAATGGAGCCACTTCACTTTCACACATTCAAATGCAAGCCACCTAAACCCACTTCACACATTACTCAAATGCAGTAGGCTTGAACTCAGGGTTGCACATTTAGCACATGTCACCACAGCACAGGGACCCAGGTGGCGCTGTGGGTTAAACCACAGAGCCTAGGGCTTGCTGATCAGAAGGTCGGCGGTTCAAATCCCTGTGATGGGGTGAGCTCCCATTGCTCGGTCCCAGCTCCTGCCAACCCAGCAGTTCGAAAGCACGTCAAAAATGCAAGTAGATAAATAGGAACCGCTACGGCGGGAAGGTAAACGGCGTTTCCGTGTGCTGCTCTGGTTCGCCAGAAGTAGCTTTGTCATGCTGGCCACATGACCTGGAAGCTATACGCCGGCTCCCTCGGCCAATAATGCGAGATGAGCGCGCAACCCCAGAGTCGGTCACGACTGGACCTAATGGTCAGGGGTCCCTTTACCTTTACCACAGCACTGGGATAGCACAGTCAGTAGAGCGTAAGACTCTTAATTACAAAGTTGTGGGTTTGAGCCCCACATTGAACAAAAGATTCCCGGGGATTGGATTTGATGACACTCATGGTTCTTTCCAACTCTACAACTTTCCACCTGCTCCCAGCCTTTGCCATCTTCATGCTTAGGATGGTGGGTTACTCAACTTTACAACCACGTTTTACAACCACGTTTTACGAAGAGTAAACCTCCTGACACACGATTCGCAAATGAATCTATGTTAGTCATGTCCATTCATTTCAATTTGTCTGCTTCAAGTAGGAAAAACATTGGCTAGAACCGAATGTCTGCAGTGAAGCTTCCTGCCCAATTCTTAACCCATAATCAGTCTTTCACCCGCAGCTGTGACCCTGGGCCATGGTTTTGAATCTAGAGATTGGGTGCTGTGGTTCATCACTGGATTATTATTATTATTATTTGAAAAAGCATTCGTTGTATTCTTGCACATGGCAGTAAGACCTCTGACACTGATTGGCTGAACTGTCACATCACAAAATGTTCAGGAATCCTCTGAATGCGCAGAGTGGGAGCAGCAACAGAATGTGCACCTTTTTAGCTTCTGTGGGAAAAAACTACGCACTGGGTTGGGATGAAAACCTAGTACAGAGTTCAGTGATAGGAAACTCTGTGTGCGGCAGGATGAGGATTGAGGAAAAGGGATTGAGATGAGGATACAGGTTAGGGTGCTTGAGGGTGGAAGGTGCAGAACAGGAAGTGGACTGAGAAGTATGGACCTAACTGAATAGGAAGGGAACTGATGTCTAGGGACAAGCAGGGTTTAAGGGAATTGAGGAGCTGATGAAAAAAAGGCAACAATAAGACAGAGTGCTGTGAGAAAAACTAAAGCAGCCCAGAGGCAGTTTGTTTGGGTTGGGGCTGAACTTCACACGTTGATGTGGCTTCAGCTTCCAGGCTTTTTGCTACTATTGTTTTGATGAGTCTGCATGTGATTTTATGGCTTTTATGTTGAGTTCATTGTACCTTGCCTTTGGAGCTTTTTACTGTACTGAGAGGCAGTATATGAGGGCTCATCTACACTTACTCTATATTCCTGCGTATAGGACTACTTTTTAACCCAGGAAAATCTTCTCAAAAGTCGGGGGGTCATCTTATACGCCGGGTCGTATTTCTTATACGGCGAGTATATCCCAAACTGGAAAAGTTGGGGGTCGTTTTATACGCCCAGTTGTCTTATACGCCAGAATATACAGTATCTTTGCCCTGCATTGCTAGCCACAGGTCTGGGCTTTCCGGATCCATGTCTGAGCACTTTCTTTTTGGCCTGGAACTTTCCTTGTGAAAACCTGCTCTTTACTGCTGAATCAGATTGAAGAGCAATCCACAGAAAACCCAAATTGTCATTTGTTCTGATTCAGCTGTAAAGATCAGGATTTCTCAGGGAAAGGGGGGGGGGGGGGACTGCTTGGACATGGACCGGCATAGTCTAGAAAGCATGGGGCAAAAAGAAAGTGTGGATGAGCTCTGAGTCTTGGGAAAGAAGATCTGAATAGCCATTCATTCCAATCCCTTCTTGTACACAACTGAACATGTACCTACAAAGGTCTCATATGTTCACCCCATTTTTAAAGGGGGCTAAGAAAGCAAATAGAAGGTGTTGTAAACAAAATCTGCCCTTATTCCCTTATGGGGTATACAAGAGCCCTTTATAGAGTCATTTGTAGGTTCTCCATCGGTAGGAGAAAATAACAGAGGCCAACCAGAGAATATTGAGAAGCAAAGCAGCTAGTAAGCCTGAACTTTAATGAACTGTTGCAACAGGGTGCTCCCCTCACAGGCAGGAGAAAGGAGAACCCAGAACAAAGTGTGCCTGCCCTTATATAGACATTATAAATTGCCCACCCTGGAGTCCAAGACCACCCCCAGAAACCCCATACATAGATCACAGCTGGGGTGGTCTGCAACAGAAATTTGAATGTTGCTGTTTTTCCTGTCTGCCAGGTTATTTGATAATGACTTATCTAATTGCCTTTCCTGGTAGTCTGGTCATTTCTTTGAGATGGTAATTACTTAATTCCTGAAACATTGGGAAGGTTCCCTCACCCCTCCCTCCTCGCAGAGAAACATTTGGTCAGTTTGGGAGTCAAAATGGTTTCAGGACTGTCTTCCTGTACTGTTTTCAGTCATTGGTTTATATATTTATGTACGTGTTTGCTTGGTACATTTATGAACATTTATTATCTATGTATATAAGACCTTAATTTTATTTTAATTACAAAGGATTGGGAAGACAGAAGGAGGAGTCCTAATTCAGACTCCCTCCCTCCTACTAGTGGGGTGCCACAGGGTTCTGTCTTGGGCCCAGTCTTATTCAACATCTTTATCAAAGATGGTATCTGAAGAAGTGTGCATGCACACGAAAGCTCATACCAAAATAAAAACTTAGTTGGTCTTTAAGGTGCTACTGAAGGAATTTTTTTTATCTTTATCAACGACTTGGATGATGGGCTTGAGGGCATCCTGAGCAAGTTTGCAGATGACACCAAATTGGGAGGGGTGGCTAATACCCCAGAGGACAGGATCACACTTCAAAATGACCTTAACAGATTAGACAACTGGGCCAAAGCAAACAAGATGAATTTTAACAAGGAGAAATGTAAAGTACTACACTTGGGCAAAAAAAAAATGAAAGGCACAAATACAGGATGGGAGACACCTGGCTTGAGAGCAGTACATGTGAAAAGGATCTAGGAGTCCTGGTAGACCACAAACTTGACATGCGTCAACAGTGTGATGCAGCAGCTAAAAAAGCCAATGCAATTCTGGGCTGCATCAATAGGAGTATAGCGTCTAGATCAAGGGAAGTAATAGTACCTGTATTCTGCTCTGGTCAGACCTCACCTGGAGTACTGTGTCCAGTTCTGGGCACCACAGTTCAAGAAGGATACTGACAAGCTGGAATGTGTCCAGAAGAGGGCAACCAAAATGGTCAAAGGCCTGGAAACAATGCCTTATGAGGAAGGGCTTAGGGAGCTGGGTATGTTTAGCCTGGAGAAGAGAAGGTTAAGGGGTGATATGATAGCCATGTTCAAATATATAAAAGCATGTCATATGGAGGAGGGAGAAAGGTTGTTTTCTGCTGCTCCAGAGAAGCGGACACGGAGCAATGGATTCAAACTACAAGAAAGAAGATTTCACCTAAACATTAGGAAGAACTTCCTGACAGTAAGAGCTGTTCGACAGTGGAATTTGCTGCCAAGAAGTGTGGTGGAGTCTCCTTCTTTGGAGGTCTTTAAGCAGAGGCTTGACAGCCATATGTCAAGAATGCTTTGACGGTGTTTCCTGCTTGGCAGGGGGTTGGACTGGATGGCTCTTGTGGTCTCTTCCAACTCTATGATTCTATGATTTCCTACTTCCCCCCCCCCCCTTACCTGCTTCCAGCTGTCAAATACTGTAGGGATCCTGATGGTATTAAGAAGGTAGTGGATGCAGCACTGCTTCTCTGCCTGTAACTGTGAGAACAGTGGAGACTCAGCCTTTTCCTAAGCCATAGGAAATGTATCCTCAGCAGAGAATACTATGATTGGAATAAGGAGGGGTATATGAGCTGTTAATTATCAATGAAGCAGCTAGTGGCATGCACAGCACAACAGGGCTTTTTTGTGTGGTGTTGTTTTTAACAGGGTGCATCTCATCCGCTAGGGACTTGTTAGCAGAATAGGGTGGCCCCAGTAGAATCCCACTTCTTTTAGACTTCAGGTCAGTCTGCGTATGTTCAAAATAGTGGAGAAACACCGTCTTGAAATCCTGCAGGACTCTCTGTCATTTTCCTAAGTTTGGAAAATGCTATACACTCATTTTCACGTTTTCCTTTACAGTAATCCTTTTTTTTAAAAAAAGATTTTTATTGAAGTACGAGAATTTTTACATACATTATATTCTCTCCTTCCAATTTTTAATTTCCCGTACCATTTTTCCTTTCCCTTCCCACCCCCTCCCCCACCCATAATCCATTGGAGGGGTTCAAACAGTTGTCCTCAGCCACGGACACAGTGTCTTTAATTTCCACTGAATGTCTTCTGGTCCAGTAGTTGTTATCCATTGAAGATAGGGATTCCGTCTGTTCCTTATCACAGTAGACTTGGCCTTCCATGTTATTTCCTGTGACGTTACTGCCACGATGTCTGACTGAATAAATTCAAACAAATAATTAGTCCAGACCTCTACTAGCCAATATGATACTAGGATTGAACCCTAACTGCTGGCACTGTGAACAAGCCAAGGGATGGTTCTCCCATATGTATTGGGAATGCCCAGAGGTAGTGGGATTTTGGAATAAAATCCTTAAGGTCATTAATGAAGTTTTTAAAGTGAAGCTACCTATAGACTTCAATCTTATGACAATGGGTATACTAGGAAACACGGCCATAGAGAAAGGTGACCAGCACACCTTCAAAGCAATGATACTAGCAGGAAAGGCAACAATAGCTTTAGGTTGGAAAGATAGAGAAAAATGGACAGTAGAGGCCTTTACAGTAATCCACGGGTGTCAAACACAAGGCCCGGGGGCCTAATCCGGCCCGCCAGACCTCGTCATGTGGCCCGCATAGCCGCACGGGTTCCTGCTCTTCCCGCTCTGCCGCCGCCTCCTCTCAGCTCCTCGTGATGTAGGGCTCCAGATGGAGTCGCCTCGCGGTTTGAGTAGGTGGGAGGGGAATTTTTTTTTGGGGGGGGGAGGTTTTCAAGCCTCCTCTGCCTGCAGTCCCGGTAGGGAGAGGCGGCGGCGAAGACGACAACAGCGCGGGTGGGGGGAAGAGCAGCTCTGAGGCGAAGATGCACGTCCGCTGGGGCTGCCGCCGCCTTCCTCCTCAGGAAATCCGCTGCCCTCCCTCAGCGCGAGGGGAAGGGACTCTGGCGCTGAGGAGGGAGGATGCAAAAGCAAAGCAGGGAGTTGGCACTGCACTGCATGTTCCTGCCCCTCTCCAAAGCATGGGGTGGGTTGCAGCGTGTGGCATCCTGCCTAGCAGGGTTTGGGTGTGCGCAGGGCGGGAGAGGGAAGCCCTCTTTCCATCTGCAGGTTTTTAATCCCAGCAGTGGCTTTCTCCTTCCTGCTGAAGGTTTAGTTGAGCCCCCCCCCCCCAGAAGCCGTCGATCCCCACCTTTTGTTCAAATTTCCCTCGTTTACATCCCCTCCCACACACGCGCCACGATGCAGGAATGTGATCCACGTGGGGGCGGGAATGAGCTTACATTATTATAAAAAACAGTAATAATTTAATGCAGTGACAATAATTTATGATAATAAAGAGTGGACACATAGTCCTATAGACACAACCGGCCCTTTGAGGGTGACCAAACTGCTGATGCGGCCCCCGATGAATTTGAGTTTGACACCCCTGCAGTAATCCTACGGCGCAGTTGGGGGGGGGGGAGGTCGGAGCCTCTGGACCTTCAGATGCTTCTGCACTATGTTATGGACATTACGGGGGGGGGGACATCTTTAAAGTTGTTAAATGTTACAAATATTATGCATAAATGTATCCTTTCGACTTGACAGCTCAGGGAAGTTACCTAGCTTTTAAAAAATCATCTAAAATCAACTCCTTGCCAATTTCCTCCATTCCAACGCTATTTTGCCCTTGAAAAAGGGACTCCAGGAAGTGCCCAGAGGTGACAATTGCTAAGATGATTGCTGGCCAAGGAAAGCTTAATCCCATCACCAGACTTGCCAAGGGGTCCAGACATGCAAAGGAAGTTCTATTGTACTTTGGGTGGTGGGACTTCAGAGGTGTTTGCCTATGCTAATCTTATACCTGGGTCTTGCCCAGACATGTCTGTTTATGCTAATCTTGAACCAAGGACTTGCCTGGACATGTTTGCCAAGGTTGAACTAGTGTAACCCCTGTCAACCCCTCCCCTTTTGTGACGTGTCAGTGATGTAAAGATGGTGTAAAATAAAAAAATTCCTTCAGTAGCACCTTAAAGACCAACTAAGTTTTTATTTTGGTATGAGCTTTCGTGTGCATGCACACTTCTTCAGATAGCATGCACATGAAAGCTCATACCAAAATAAAAACTTAGTTGGTCTTTAAGGTGCTACTGAAGGAATTTTTTATTTTACTTTGACCCAGACAAACATGGCTACCTACCTGTAAAGATGATGTATCAATGATGCTGTGCAAACTGTATCTGGGGGTTGGTCTTAGGCTACACCCCTTCTGTGATGTATGTATGATGCTTCTGGGAGTGGTCTTGAACTCCAGGGCAGGGAATTTCAAAATGTCTATATAAGGGCAGCCACACCTTTATTCTGGGTCCTCCTCCTTTCTCCTGCCTCTGAGAGGAGCACCCTGTTGCAACAGTTCAATAAAGATCAAACCTACTAGCTGCTTTGCTTCTCAATATTCGCTGGTTGGCCTCTGTTATTTTCTCCTACCTATGGAGAACCTACAAAGGACTCTATAAGGGCTCTTGTATACTCCATAAGGGAATAAAGACAGGTTTTGTTTATTACAACTACAATTCCCATCATCCATGGCCATTCACTGTGCCTCCTAGGCCTGATGGGAGTTGGTCTTCAGCAGGCATCCCCAAACTGCGGCCCTCCAGATGTTCTGGCCTACAACTCCCACGATCCCTAGCTAACAGGACCAGTGGTCGGGGAAGATGGGAATTGTAGTCCAAAACATCTGGAGGGCCGAAGTTTGGGGATGCCTGGTCTTCAGCAACGTCTGGAGAGCTGCAGGTTCCGCACTCCTGGCCTTGGGGTAGCTCACACTTATTCTCTTTTGGAGAAGGTGAACTGAGCTCTAAGGCCACTCAAAGGAGTCTATTGTTGAACTGCAATTTGATGCCTGGTCCCTTGGCTGTCTGTAGCCACTGGACCATCATCTTGTCTAATTGGGTACTTTCTCTTGGTGAGGTTTCTCTCCCTTGATGCATGGGATTCCCACCTCTCAGTAGCAGCTGAGGGAAAGAGAGCCTGATGTTAGAACAGGAGGCAGATGATTTCAGCGGCAGTGGGATTGGGGAGCAGGAGGAGGGCAATGAGCCCATTGGACCAGGGAAGGAGGCTATCACCAACTCCTTGCAACACAGAACCAGAGATCAGAACCCACAGCTCATTCACGCCATGCAGTTAATACCCTTAGAGGGTCCATAGAGTTTCAACTCAGGACAGTTTGGTGGGGCAGTCTGGGGTCACCACAGGCAAGGGCAATATTTATCTTCCTTATTTATTTATTTATCTTCTGTTGAGTGATTGGTTGTAATTCACTCACACCATGCCCTCCAACATTTCTCCGATGAAAATAAGGACGTCCCATTCCATTTACTATTTATACCCAACACATCTTTCTGAGTTGCCCCAGCCACTCTGGGCAGATTCCAACATATATAAAAACATAATCAAACATTAAATATTAAAAAAAAAACACATTTCCTATACAGCAGGGGTGGGTGACCAACTCCCAAGAGACTGCAATCTACTTGCAGAGTTAAAAACTGGCAGTGATCTACCCCCTTTTGGGGGGGTTCAGGTGAAAGTTGTTGAGCTTTTTGGGGGAAGGAAAGCCCTGGTTTTTGGGTTCAGGGCTAAGTTATTGAGCTTTTTGGGGGGGGAAGAAGGCCCGTTTGGTGGGATCCAGTGATCCACCAGTGATCTACCACAATCGTCCAGTAATCTACTGGTAGATCACGATCTACCTGTTGGACATGCCTGCTATACAGGATTGCCTTTAGATGGCTCGGGGGTCAGATAACTCCATACCCTCCAACATATCTCCAATGAAAATAGGGACATCCTAAGGAAAAGTGGGACATTTCTGGATCAAATCAGGAACCAGGACAGCTTCTCTAAATCAGGGACGTCCCTGGAAAACAGGGACACTTGGAGGGTCTGTCATACGGAGAAAAGCAAAGTGTTGCACTTATGCTGTGGTCAAAACTCCCCCCTCCCATTGGACACCTTGGTCTTCTTCAGCTTGGACCGTATGTGGAAGATTGTGCTTCCCTATGTGCACAGACGGGACCCAGGTGGCGCTGTGGTTAAACCACAGAGCCTAGGGCTTGCTGATCAGAAGGTCGGCGGTTCGAATCCCTGTGACGGGGTGAGCTCCCGTTGCTTGGTCCCAGCTCCTGCCAACCTAGCAGTTCGAAAGCATGTCAAAATGCAAGTAGATAAATAGGAACCGCTACAGCGGGAAGGTAAACGGGGTTTCCGTGTGCTGCTCTGGTTTGCCAGTAGTGGCTTTGTCATGCTGGCCACATGACCTGGAAGCTGTACGTCGGCTCCCTCGGCCAATAATGCGAGATGAGTGCGCAACTCCAGAGTCGGTCACGACTGGACCTAATGGTCAGGGGTCCCTTTACCCTTTACCTTTATGTGCACAGACAAAGATCTCTGCACAATGATCAATGTGCACCATATTGTATTATTATATGTTATGTGTTATTGACTTTTCTGTGTTGGGATGTTTTTGTTTTCAAAGAAAGGTTTTGTGTGAATGGCCAGTGGGCACAGTCAATTAATTATTCTTTATTCTCTATTCATTTCATAAAATTTATACACTGCTTGACTGTAAAAAAAAAAAAAAACCTTCAAAAGATAAAACAGTAAAAATTAAGAAAAATGTACAACCTTACTTTAAAACATACAAAAGTTATAACAGTAAAACAGATTAAAATCACCACCTTTCTAAGCAATTGGGTAGGCTTTTCTGAACAGGAATGTTTTAAGTAGGTGCAAAAAAGGCACCTGCTTAATCTCAATAGGTAGGGAATTCGAAAGTGTAAGCGGTTGCCACCCTAAATGGTTGAGTTCTTGCTAATGTGGCACAGATATTATGTGGCTCCTGCAGTCATGCAAATTCTGCCAATAGCAGCAGTTGAGTGGGCACATGTAGTCTGTGCTGAAGGAGCGTCTCCACCCCCATCGTTCTGCCCGGACACTGAGGTCCAGTACCGAGGGCCTTCTGACGGTTCCCTCGTTGCGAGAAGCCAAGTTGCAGGGAACCAGGCAGAGGGCCTTCTTGGTGGTGGCGCCTGTCCTGCGGAACACCCTCCCATCAGATGTCAAAGAGAAAAACAGCTACCAGATTTTTAGAAGACATCTGAAGGCAGCCCTGTTTAGGGAGGCTTTTAATGTTTAATTGTTTTATTTCATTTCTCTGTTGTAAGCCGCCCAGAGTGGCTGGGGAAACCCAGCCAGATGGGCAGGGTATAAATAAATAAATAAATTATTATTATTATTATTATTATTATTATTATTATTATTATTATTGTCTAAGGTGATCTCATAAATAAACTGGCCCCAATTTTTAAGGGCTTTATATGCCAATAGCAACAGCTTGAACTTGTCCCAAATCGGCAGTCAGTGAGGATCTCTGAGCGCAGGTGTATGCTGACAAGGCCTCACTCCTCTCAGCAATTACTCTGCAGCATTCTGCACCAACTGCAGCTTCCAGATCAAGCCCACATAGAGCACATCTATGTGGGAAGGCCCACATAGAGCACATTGCAGTACTCCAGTCTTGAAGTAACCAACACTTGAACTACTGTGGCAAGGTTTTCCAAGTCCAGGAATGGCTGCTGCAGCTGTCAAAACAGTCGCAGTTGGCAAAAGGCACTTCTAGCCCCGAGACCGCCTCCAGGGACGGAGCTGGATACAGAAGCAGTCCCAGACTGTGAACCTGCTCCATCAGGGGGAGGCAACTGTCCAATTGCTTGGACACAGGAACTACCCACCCACAGTGCCTCCATCTTGCCAGGATTCAAGCTCATCTCGTTTTTCCTCATCTTGTTTTTCCACTGTGCCCAGGCAACAAACTGCACAGCCTCTCCCAGTTCAGATGTTATGGAACAATAGAACTGAGTGTACTGATTGTTGTTAAAGTTTTCTTCCTAATGAGTGATTGATTAGCTCATTGGAGGCTTTGCCAAACTTCCAACAGTCCAGTCCGCTTCCCTCAGTTGCTGCGGACCTTGGCAAAGATAGCAAAGTAAATCATCTTCTGACTCTCTTCTTGCGCAGCTCAGAAGCTGTGTGAACTTACAAGAAGCAGCACACATAAATCACAAAGATAAGCTTCTGTCTTCTAAACTAAAAAGCTTTATTTACATAGCAAAAAACAACAGCCTCCCGGCGACGAACTTTCCATGTTGCCAGTGGAAAATGAAACTGATTTACACACAGAGTACAAAGGAACATTCCCGTATGTAGGAACTGTAACATGATCCCTTCCCAGTGATCAGGTGACACACAGCACATAGCACTAGTTACAGGTAGGTAGCTGTGTTGGTCTGAGTCAAAGCAAAATAAAAAAATTCCTTCAGTAGCACCTTAAAGACCAGGTCTTTAAGGTGCTACTGAAGGAATTTTTTTTATTTTACAGCACATAGCAAACAGCTTAACCCCTTAGTGGGTACCTGCTTCTCCTCACAATTGTACCTTGCCCCGAAACTCCTAATGGCCACTCCCAAAGGTTTCATGTAGATATTAAATAGTACTTGAGATAATGGAGCTGCTAAGGGTTCAAAGGGAAATGATTTATAATGAACTGAAAAAAATGTTTAAAAGGACATTTGTAAAAAAAACAAAAAACCCAGAGGGTTTTTATTAGGAATGTTAGGCCAAGATGTGCCAAAGAAGGTAAAGAATCTGTTTCTGTATGCTACAACGGTGTCAAGAGTTTTATTAGCACAAGGATGGAAGTAAGAAGAACTACCAACGAAAGAACAATGGCAAGAAAAATTGATGGGATACGCACAACTGACAAAGTTAACATATAAGCTACTAGAAAAGGACAATCGGGATTTCAAGGCAGAATGGGAGCTATTTACAAACTATTTGAAAAACCAACAAAGAGACTTGGAGTCGCTGGCAGGGTTTGAATAAACATTACACAATTTTTCTTTATATTAGTAAAATAGGGTCATATATTGGAGTGAGGTGCATAGCGTTAAAATATGCAGAGATAATATTAATAGAGAAACCAGGAAAGGGAGCTGAGGGAAGTCGGGGGGGGGGGAATGGGGAAAGGGGAAAAAATGTAATTGGATGTAAAATGGATAAATTGTTTGGTTTTTCCTCTTCAATAAAAATAATTATAATAAAGGTGTTATAGGAATTTAGAAACAACTTGGTTCTGACCCAGGAAGAGTCCGAGAACCTGACAAGGAGACCAGTTTAAGGAGCTCCTTGGCGGAGTAAAATGACAGGGACCACACCAGAGCGTCTAGAAAGCAAGGCAGTTTATTTCTAGTAAAAGAAAACTGTTGCAACAGGGTCCTTCCCTCACGCACAGGACGGAGCGAAGAACCCAGAACAAAGGAACTTCCAACTTTTTATAATATTCTTTCCCAATGTTACTCAATGACAAGGAAAGGGCGAGAGACAGTTAAGTCATAGCTGCCAAGTTTTCCCTTTTCTCGCCAGGAATCCTATTCAGCATAAGGGAAAATCCCTTTTAAAAAGGGATAACTTGGCAGCTATGCAGTTAAGTAGAAAGCAATCAGGTAAGTACTAAGGTTTGATAGGTTTCCCCCCCCCCCCATGTGGGGACCTTAGCAGGACAATTGGGGTGATGGTCTTGATAATGAGTATGCATACATTTTATTTGCTCACAGGACACCTGTGTTGAATAACTTGTTTTTCTTCACTGAGTTGTGTATTGGTGTCGTTATTATTAGACAAGCTAGATGGCGCTGTGGTAAATGGGGCAGGAGGCAAGTTACATTTTAGCAATACAGACAGATACAAGTCTATAAGGAGTGAAACACTTAAAAGTCTTGACATTTCCAGTACAGTATAGGATATATAAAAGAATACACAGCTATAGCTTTCCTTTTATACATTCAATAACATAACTTTTCTATAAGACCATAGTTTTATTGGATCAGAAAAAGGATTTTAGGTCCCCAAGATCTTCTTTTTGGGAAGGAATGCCTCGAGTGGAGATTTAGCCAGGAGGGTGAAGGGTGGAAATACCAGTGTTGCCTTTACTTAAGGCATTGTTATGTGTGATTCTGGGGGAAGTTTGTAAAGGGATCTTGGTGATAGCTTATGCAAAAGGAGACTGGCGGATTCCGTGACAGCCTGGGTCAGCAGGAGATTAATTCAGTGAATACCCCTAACCCTAACCCTCCTCTGACCTCTGCATCCAAATGGAAAAATGGCTCCTGTTTGGCCAAGGCACTGCACCCCTCTCTGTGGATCTGTGGTTCCATGGCGTCAGTGCATAGTGCGCTCCCCACCTCCACAACAAAGGGAAAAAAGGGTACTCTCCCAATGCTACTCTCTGGACTCAGTCCTGAAGGTAGGATTGGAACCACTGTAACACAGTTCTCCCGGTTCCCTTTCCTTGGAGCTGGTCTTAGAGGATTCTATGGTCAATGATATCAAATGCCGACAAGAGATGAAGAAGCAGGAGCAAAGTCACACACCCCCTGTCCTGCTCTTTGCAAAAGTCATCCATCGGGGCAACCAAGGGTGACCCAGTTCCATGGCCAGGCCTGAACCTAGATGGGAATGGCTCCAAACAATCCATGTTCTCCAAGAATGCTTGCAGTTTCCTCACCCCGTTCCTACTTTTCTGTATTACACATTCTTCTGACTTCACTGTTCCCAGTTTCCAGTACTGATGTGCATGCAAGTAACTGGCAAAAAACAAAATCATACTCCATAGCGAGCGTGTTAGTCTTGAAGGTGCTGCCAGATTTTTTGTACTTTTTGTCTACCCCTCCAGAAACTGCACTGAACATGCTTCTCCTGAACTTCATGGTAGACATGAAAGAAAGACCAGGGACAGATGGATGGCTGTTTCTGTATGAGACACCAAGTCTCAGAGGGAAGCGGGTGGTGCTGTAGGACGCGGGTGGTGCTGTGGTCTAAACCACAGAGCCTAGGGCTTGCTGATCAGAAGGTCGGCGGTTCGAATCCCTGCGACAGGGTGAGCTCCCGTTGCTCGGTCTCAGCTCCTGCCCACCTTGCAGTTCGAAAGGACACCAAAAAGTGCAAGTACCAGTAGATAAATAGGTACCACTCTGGCAGGAAGGTAAACGGCATTTCCGTGCTCTACTCTGGTTCGCCAGAAGCGGCTTTGTCATGCTGGCCACATGACCTGGAAGCTGTCTGCGGACAAATGCCGGCTCCCTCGGCCTATAGAGCGAGATGAGCATGCAACTCCAGAGTCGTCCGTGACTGGACCTAACGGTCAGGGGTACCTTTACCTTTACCAAGTCTCAGAAGATCTCCATAGCTTAGTTGTGAGAATGGTATGTACGGTATGTCTGAAGAAGCCCCTGGCAAGGGCTATAGAGTCAAGGACTAGTTGGAAGGGGCAGGAAGAACTCATAGGCCCCACAGCTTTAAAGCAGAAAGAAGTGGGTGGGGGAAAGATGAAAAGTTCACACATTTTGACATTTTGCCTAAGGCTCAAAAATGCCCCAAACCAGCTCTTCTCTGAAAAACCTATCATGAACTCTCTTAGGCAACTTGCAAGAAGCATTTGCATCCCCCCCCCTCTCTCTGTTTCCATGGGGCTTTTAGCACCTGAGTGGTCTGCTAATGGACCAAAGGTGAAGCTTTTATTGCCAGGAATCTCAATTCCCCTGTGAGCCTCAGTCAGAAGTGCAACATATATATATATATATATATATATATATATATATATATATATATATATATATATATATATATTCTCCAATTATGCTTTATTATATTTACTTACATCTGTACATCATAGACTTCAATTCATTGTTGTCGATAGACTAAATCGTCAAAAAACTCATAAAATAAAATACCAAACATTTTAACAATAAATTTTATTCCAAAGCATCTGACCTCCTGTCCTTTCCATATTTCATACATTTTAAATCTGTTGCAAAAAAAAAATATCTACTAGTTTGGTAATAAAGATATCTATGTCATTTTCCTTTTACATGAACTATTTACAGAGGTTGTTCAAAGGCTGCTGCCAAATTTAAGCTATAGCAACTGTTCCTGAGGTAATTCTTGAAAAATTCCCAATTTGAAATAAATTATTGCTTAGGCTTGTTTTTGATCTTTCGGAAAGATTGTCTAGCACGGCGTATTCTACGAGCTTCGTTAGCCACTTTGATCTAGAGGGGATTTTTATCATTTTATCAATTTTCCAATATGTAGCAATGAGTCCCTCGCAGCTACTGTGGCATATAGATAGATTTTTCTTACATTCCGGGGAATATCAGGGCCTGTAATACCAAGTAAGAATGATTCTGGTTTTTTAAGAAGAGGTGCTTTTAACATTTTTAAAAGTTCTAAATGAATATCATTCCAAAAGACTTTGATCTTTTTACACACCCACCACATATGATACATGGTACCACCTGGTTCTCCACATCTCCAGCAGGTACAGTATTTGGGACACCAGAAGTGCAACATCTCTCTCTAGTGGCTCATTCTGAAACAACTGCAACCCATCATTAGCCCAGTAAGCCAGAAATAGACCAGAATCCTGCAGCTAATAAACACAATTTCACTTTACAATACTGTCTTGAGAATGAGGTCTTTCCTGGAACGCTTTTCTTTTCCGCCCCTGTGGCTTCTGGGGTGATGCAAGAACCAAGCTCTCTCAATTCACTACACCTTGTGCTCGAGATAATTCTGTCCTTTCACAAAGATCACAAGGAGGAACTTCATTGAGTGCCAGTGGGGAAAGCGACAACATGTACAGGCACCAATTTCAGGGATTGAGTTCTAGGTCATTGTGCCTGATGGTGGAGCGTGCATAAGCTGGCCCACCCCGTTATGCCCCACCCCCTTTCCTGGCCACTTCTGGGTTGCAATAATGTGTGCATGTGTGGTTGCATGTCAAATTGCAGAGAAGTCCCTGGTTGGGATAAAGAAGCAAAGATGAGCTCTTAAGAATCAATGGGGGACGCAGGTGGCGCTGTGGGCTAAACCACTGAGCCTAGGGCTTGCTGATGAGAAGGTCGGCGGTTCGAATCCCTGTGACGGGGTGAGCTCCCGTTGCTTGGTCCCAGCTCCTGCCAACCTAGCAGTTCGAAAGCACATCAAAGTGCAAGTAGATAAATAGGAACCGCTACAGCGGGAAGGTAAACGGCGTTTCCATGTGCTGCTCTGGTTTGCCAGAAGCGGCTTTGTCATGCTGGCCACATGACCTGGAAGCTATATGCCGGCTCCCTCGGCCAATAATGCGAGATGAGCGCGCAACCCCAGAGTCGGTCACGACTGGACCTAATGGTCAGGGGTCGCTTTACCTTTAAGAATCAATGGAGCAGCTAGAAGCATGGAACACAACAGTTTGTTGCTGTTGCTTTTTTTACAGAGTAAAAGGTAAAGGACCCCTGGACGGTTAAGTCCAGTCAAAGGTGACTATGGGGTTGTGACACTCATTTCGCTTTCCCGGCCGAGGGAGCCAGTGTTTGTCCACAGAAAAACTTTCTGGGTCATGTGGCCAGCCTCACTGAACTGCTTCTGGCGCAATGGGACAGCAGGACGAGTGCCAGAGCACACGGAAATGTCGTTTATCCTCCCACCGCAGCGGTACCTATTTATCTACTTGCACTAGTGCGCTTTTGACTTGCTGGGTTGGCAGGAGCTGGGACAGAGCAACGGGAGCTTAATCTGTCACTGGGATTCGAACAGCCAACCTTCCAATTGGCAAGCTCAAGAGGCTCAGTGGTTGGATCACAGCGCCACTCGCTCCCTATTTCCCCCATTTTACAGAGTACATCACACCAGCTAGGGACATGTTAGCATAATGAAGTGGCCTTTATGGAATCGCACTTCCCATACTCATTGGACTTTAGACTGGACCATGTGTTGTGTTTGATCAGGGTCTTTTGTGGAAGCAATGAAAAAGTGAATGTATGATTAGAAGTCAAATAATATTAGTTTTCTGCTGTAAGGGGAAGAGAGTATAGAGAACCTCCCCCTATCATCAGAAGCAGCTCCTCCCCAAGCAGCCATGGAAGCGCAGGGTCTGAAGGAGAGAGTCTGGAAGCAGAGAGGGAGAGCCAGGGCTCCGGCAGCATGGAAGAGCCCCTGCTCCACAGGCGGGAAGAGAGAGAGAGAGACGGAAAGGGGGGAGAGGGAAAAGACGGAGCGTAGACCCTTTCCCCTGGCACCGGAATTAAGGAGGAGGAGGAAAGGGAGGAGATTCGATGTCCCCAGGCTCTTATGTTGGTCTAAGGGGCGAAAAGGGGCAGTGCCGGATTCTGACACGGAATAAGCGGACATGAAACTGACAGCTCATCACACTGTAAATAACATGCACCAATAAAGACTCTGAAAGACAAGTATGTGCAGCGTCGTTACTCAGGAGTAGCCGTAATAACCTCTGACATCTGCCCAGCTAGTATCATTTCTTTCAGCAAGTACTGATTCTGGTCACATCATTCATTCTTCCAGTGTGGTGTAGAGGTTAAGAGAGGCAGACTCGTAATCTGGTGAACCGGGTTCGCGTCTCCACTCCTCCACATGCAGCTGCTGGGTGACCTTGGGCTAGTCACACTTCTCTGAAGTCTTTCAGCCCCACCCACCTCACAGGGTGTTTGTTGTGGGGGAGGAAGGGAAAGGAGATTGTTAGGCACTTTGAGACTCCTTCGGGTAGTGATAAAGCGGGATATCAAATCCAAACTCTTCTTCTTCACAGTGTGAGATCTCAGCATGTTGATGCAGCTCCCACACTCTTCTCCACTGAATATATAAAAGTGGCCCAAGGTCGCCTTTTCTAAATTTGTCATTTAGTTTCAGAGATTTTCTTTTTTTCTGGCAACTCATATTAAACTTCCTTTGCTAGAAAGTAACTGTATATCCCAGTTGCTTTCATCACCCACTTAGGGCCTGCCTCCCCTAAGGCTACTTAAGTTCACTTGCAGAACAATTGTAATCTTACTTTTAAAAAGTTTGCTCATTAACTTTTTCATTTGTTTATTTGTCATAATTGGCTGACGGCAGAGGGTGTCTCCTTAGGGGAATCTGGTAGAAAATTAGTTTTATTAGTGAGCAATTCCATAAGGGTTAATTAATAGAGATTTTGTTTTGGCTCCAGCATCCCGTGATGAGACTTGTGTGTATGTTGTAGCAAATCCGCAGGGGACTAAGTCTGATGGTTAGAGTCTGATGGTTCCCCAGTAAGTTGGCAAATATTCTCTCGTAAGTAGTCTAAAACAAAGAACATTAAAAGCTAGCTTTTTTGTGGCATGCGACTCCATAGCAAAAGCTCACATCATCAGTAGGTATTGAGAAACAGTGGGTATATGATTTAGAAAGATTTATAAAGCACTTAGTCAAAGAGCTCTCCAAGCCATGTATATAATAAAATTGTAGATCCTGGTAAATCGTATCAGAAATCCACAAAAACTTTTAAAAACAGGTATATGTAAAATCACTAAAAATTTAAAATAAAACTAGGTAACTAATCTATATGGCTGGCTAGGCTCTACCTCTGCCCCTGCCTGACACACACACAGGAGCTGATAGCTGGTGTTAGCAGACAGCATAGTTGGGTACTTAATTCTGACTGATAAGTAGGGTCATCAAACTGTATCTGAAAATTTTAAAACCCTGGGGTCTTGGGAGGTGTATGTGGCTTGCCAGCAGTCATGACAAACATGTAATTCAAGAGCTCCCCTCTTTCTGAGTAATAAATAGCATTGATAGAATTTACATGGGAACTTAAATATTTTTTTAAAAAACAATTATTTAATCAATTTTTTGATACAAACATCAACCGCAAAAGACGCATACAACAAAAACCATAATAACAGTAATAACCCAATTTGACCATTCAGATTTGGATACACTGATATACCTATGACTACACCTTTTTAAACAATATTTTCCCACCTCTCTCTCCTCCCTCTACTTCCCACCACTATCCGCCTTCGTTCCAGATTTCTTCATATTTATCCATTCTTATTTTGCGTTGACATGCAGTTCGTTCGTATGCAGCTAATCTGTCCATATTATCAATCCATGTGCTCAATGGAATTTCTTTGCAGCTCTTCCAATTCATCAAAACAAGTTTTTTTTTGCTTCTAATATAGCATGGTACATCCATTTTTTTTGACCCCTTGAAATCTCCCACGTTTCCGGAATATAATTTAGAATTAAATTAAGTTCCCCTAAATAAGAATGTCTTTTTATTACTCTTGCTATAAATATCTTCACCTTGCACCAAAATGATCTTATCATCAAGCAGTTAATCAACATTTTTACTTCCGCATCTCCAGCAATTGTCTGCAGTTGTTATTTTCTTCTTGTATACGGTAGTTTTGCTGGAGTCCAGTGGACTCTGAATATTATTTTATGTTGAATAAGTCTTAGTCTTAGATCCATAGAGGCTATTTCTGTTGATTTTATACTTGACACCCATATATCATTTGTTATCTGCACCCCTAACTCTTCACTCCATTTTTGTCTATCATATTCTAAATTGTATTTCTTCATGTTGAGTAGGGTTTTATATAGTGCAAGTGCAGAGTTTTTTTGTTTTTGTTGCAGACATTAAATCTTGTAGCAGCATGGGTGTTCCCGATGCTGCTATAGCGTCAGGGCCAAACTGCCTTTCCAACATATGTATCAATTGGATGTATTGCCATTGTGTTTCACTGGTTAATCAGTACTTTACTTGCGAAGTCTTATATTCCACAATTTTGTAATTTCCATCAATTAATTGATTCAATGTCAAAATACCTTTCTCCATCCAATTTTGCCAAATTATTACTCGATTTCCAATTTTTAATTTTGGGTTGGCCCATTTTGTTAATTTCTCGTGCTGATAGGGGGGTCATCCTTACTATTTTTATTTATATTCATTCACATTTTTATAGGTGCTTTAATAGTCTCCAGGATAATAGGATATTTCATAAAATTGGAGCCGAGTTTTGTCCACCCTACAAGAGGTTCAAAGAAACTATATTTGAGAGTAGCCCAATTGGGATTCCTGCTAGCTCTCCAATAATTAGTCTTACTTAGCAGCTAAGCCTGGTGGTATAATTCCACATTTGGGAGCCCAAAGCCACCTTCCTTAGTTGGTAGTTGCATTTTATGTACAGTAGAGATATTTTTGGTGGCTTTGTACCCCACACACTTAAATTGATTCTTCATAAAACACTGAAGAGGTGATGCAGCGGGGATACCGGTAGGTTGAGAGCGATTTCCCCTAAATTGAACTTAATGACAAAAACAAAAAACTAGTTTGGCCACTCTGAGCAGTTGAATGAGAAGGAAGATGCGGTTGTGCTGAAAGGTGTGTGTGCAGATGTATTGAAAGTTAGGAAACTGACTACCTCCATCCTTTAGATCAACGTGTCTGAATTATGCTTAGGCTTATAAGCACTGAAGACAATGCTTATAAATGGGCTGTCCCCATTAGAAGCCAAACTGAGTATTGGACAAAGAAAGGGAAATGCTAAAGCAACAAATATGGCTATAGAATTGGGCCTCTAAGCAGCAACCAGAACCCCAGTGGCTCATGACAGCTACCAGAGATCTACAGGTGGTCAGAGAGAGAACCAAAACAGGCTTTATCCCAAGACATCAGCTGGCAGAGTCTATCATCAGGGTCTTGAATGTTTGCTTGCTTTGCAAGCATCCAATCACCATATTAAGGTATTTGATAGCATAGAATTGCCCTTGATGAGCTTGTTCTTTAGGTGGTGGATTTTGGAGAGTCTTTTTAACTCAGAATCTGTTTTGGGATAAGAATGCTGGCCTCAACTGTGTGAGCAAATCCAAGAGTCAAAGGGGTAAAACTTCAGGGGGCTACCCAAGTTATTAATCAGTGTGTGGACTGATGATCAGTGAACCAGAAGAGGCTCCCTCTGATATGAAAAAGGATATTCTGAATTTCATGCAGTGTGGCAGGACTGGAAATAAATTTTGCCACATTTGATGTAATTTTAGAGAGCGATCTAAAAAAGTTGTGGGAGTCAAAATGTGAGGCAAAGACTTGAAAGCAGAAAATCTACTGGAGGGAGGGAGGGAAGTCACAGGCTTGCCAGAGCGGAAGCATTTATGTATGTTATTGTATGGTTGGAAATATTGTTTAAGGAGAAAATAATAAAAATTTATATTAAAAACAAAGTTGTGGGAGATGTTGTGTCTTCAGCCAGGCAGTTTCAGGCACCTGAGAACCATAGTTCCTAAGACAGTTTAGGACAGGACTGTTAGACAAACATGGCCTACCAGCCCCTCTCTGTCTGATGTCGAAACACTCCCCAGGTCACACCCTGCACTGGCCCTGCTTTGCATCTTGCGTGTTTTTGGCCAGCTGGCAGAGCATCACCCCTAACTCCTCCTCATAATACAGTGGTGTTATAGAAAAATCCTTGGGCTCGCTTGGATTGCCAAACAATTTCCGCCCTCCCTTCCCCATAGGTGGGCGGGGTTTGCGGCACCCAGCGGGGGCTTACCTGGATGGGTGCCTCCCATCTGCTTAGGTTGGCCTTTGACCCGCCCTTGGCCAGGAAGGACAACGGACAGGCAGCCGGAGGTGGGACTAAGGCTTCTTCTCTCCAGGATACCAGCCAGGTAAAGGTAAAGGTAAAGGGACCCCTGACCATTAGGTCCAGTCGTGACCGACTCTGGGTTTGCGCGCTCATCTCGCATTATTGGCCAAGGGAGTTGGCATACAGCTTCCAGGTCATGTGGCCAGCATGACAAAGCCGCTTCTGGCAAACCAGAGCAGCACATGGAAACGCCATTTACCTTCCTGCTGTAGCGGTTCCTAATTATCTACTTGCCTTTTGACGTGCTTTCGAACTGCTAGGTTGGCAGGAGCTGGGACCAAGCAACGGGAGATCACCCCGTCACAGGGATTCGAACTGCCGACCTTCTGATCAGCAAGCCCTAGGCTCAGTGGTTTAACCCACAGTGCCACCTGGATCAGCCTGTAGGTCTGATCTTTACTCAAAAGACTGTTGCAACAGGACTTCCACCCACCACATGGAAGAATCAGGAAAAAGCCCAGAACAAAGGATGGCCCCCTTTAAAAAAAAATAAGTTTTCCCTTTTACCCACAAACACTTTTTGTGAAGCACCATGCATATATCATAAATACATCATACATATGTCACAAAAAGGGAGGGGGTTGTGGCAGAAACCAGTTCATCAAGTTTGCCCCCAACCCTCCCTTTCCCTCCACTGTACACCCATCAAGAGTTACAATGGAAATATTTACAAGTTCCTGGTTTTCAGTCAGGTAATCACACTTCTTTGTCCTGAATTAGAGCACAATCCATTCTTGGATGGTCTGCTATTGTCGGTGGGATGACTACCTGTCTGGCACTCATTTGCCAGTAATTAGGTGGCGCTGTGGGTTAAATCACTGAGCCTAGGGCTTGCTGATCAGAAGGTCAGCGGTTCGAATCCCTGTGACAGGGTGAGCTCCCGTTGCTTGGTCCCAGCTCCTGCCAACCTAGCAGTTCGAAAGCACATCAAAATGCAAGTAGATAAATAGGAACCGCTACAGCGAGAAGGTAAACAGTGTTTCCTTGTGCTGCTCTGGTTTGCCAGAAGCGGCTTTGTCATGCTGGCCACATGACCTGGAAGCTATACGTCGGCTAACCTCGGCCAATAATGCGAGATGAGTGCGCAACCCCAGAGTCAGTCACGACTGGTCCTAATGGTCAGGGGTCCCTTTACCTTTTTGTCTCTTGTGCAAGAGGCTGCTGTGTATGTGATCTCAGGTTTCAAAGATTATGGCTTTCTTTACCAGTTTCCCCAATCCCCCCTTTTCCCTGAGTAAAATGAAGTTGGAATGGCTCGGTCTGACATAGGCCTGATTTTATATGAATATTTGAAGGTTTTGCTGCACAAGTGAAGCTGAATACTATGTAACCTTGAAGAAGATACAGTGTAGCAAAACTGTGGCGGGTTTATGGGGATATTTACAAAATTTAATGGTGTCGGTTTGGGGGGTGGTCTGGGGGTGCAGTGCCCCATTTAACTGGAAGCAAACCCACCCACCCCCAACCTTTATAAAAATTCTGGTAACAGTGGTCTTCTGGATATGTTCCAATACATGTTGTAGAGCCCCTTGGTAGGGAAACAGAGCTCACAGGAAGCCAAGGTCATGAATATAGAGTTGGAGCCCATTGTTTTGTGCTGGGTGGGCCCATGGCTGAAGGTTGGGTCCAGCCATTTCAGATGGGTCCAGAGAGGAGTCCCATAATTTGAAGTGTGGGCACACTCTTTGGGATGGTTTCAGAGAGAAGCACTACTGTCTTTTTGGTTGGGGTGAGCAATAGGAGGAGCCCAGCAGTTTGGGTAGGCCTGGCACAATAGGGTCATAGGATTTAGAATTGGAAGTGAACTTGGAGGTTATTTAGATTTTAGACAGTACCAGCCAGCCAGATGGATGCTGTTGTTTACCTGGCTTCTCAATACTGAGGTTGCTGCCAGTACCTGGGAAAGTGAGAAGGAACTGTAACTCTGTGAGGGGAAAACAACAATGCCCAGAATCTTTTGAGGTTGGGAAATGTGCTTTGAATATGCTTTAAAGGTATAGATTCAGGTAGGTAGCTGTGTTGGTCTGACACAGTAGATATATATATATATATATTGTCCAATAGCACCTCAGAGAGCAACTAAATTTGTTCTTGGTATGAGCTTTCGTGCAGCTGAGAGGCGCGGTGAGGCGGCCCCAAGCTCGCGCTCCGGGTGCGAAGCTCCGGAGGCGCGCAGGGGGAACGTGAGCCTGGGGCCACCTCGCTGCACCTCTCAGCTGTTCAGTTGAGGCGGCCTCAGCCTCCCACTCCCCACGCAAAGCTCCGCAGGCACACTGGGGCATGCGTGCGTCATGACGCATGCGCCCGGGGGGCGCGCCAGAAAGTGTTTTGCTTAGGGCGCAAAAAGCCCTAGCACCGCGCCTGCTTGGAAGGGCATGTTTTATAGGTTTAGAGCTCCATGCTTTACTTTGCTGCATATTTTGCAACTTTAAATCTCTGCTGGGGGTCTTTCACCAAAGATTACTTTCCCCAAACCTGGAACTTGCATCCAGGAATTCTCTTTTCTATATATTTTTCTGCACCAACAGGAGCTGGAGTCCAGTATCATTTGTAGGGTCACAAGTTCCCCATTCCTGGAATATAAGATATGGAATAGCCTAATATATTTCCCATGAAATCAGAAGCTTGTACTATGTTACCTGCGACCTGTACATGCTGATTCGAGATGGAGTAAAAACCAGGCTTCAAAAATCTGTGTCTCAATTTCTATTCATAAACTCTCTCTCTCTCTCTTTTTGTTGTTTTCCAATATTTTTTATTGAGTTTGTTTAATAATACAGTTATTCATTTCATTCTTCAAAACATAATAAGATACATAAAGAAAAACCAGAATAATTCAACATCTTTGAAAATGACTTCTCTCCACCTCATTGCAGGTCATTACTTCTTTTTCTTTTTAACTGTGTCCTATTTCACCTTTTAATTCATTGATTTCACATGGTGTACATTATCTGTCTGTTAACTAATTTGCCAAAATTAATCAAAGCATATTCAACATTCTTGCTGCTGCTGCTGTTGCCTATAGGAAAACCCTCCTCTTTTCATTTTGTTAACAGAAAATCTGAGGGCTCCCTTGGACAAAACAAGACTCCAGCCAAGAATATCAGAGCAAAACAGCAGCCAGTAGACTTGGTCTTTATTAAAGAAAGTACGGTACTGTCGTGACAGGGCCCCACCTGCAACAAGGTGAAGCAAGATGGAGACCCCCGAACAAAGGGGGTCTTCCCTTTTTTATTAGCATCCCACCACCAAGGTACACCCCTAAAGATACACCACTAATATGTCACTAATATGTCATTGATACATCACAAAAAGGAGGGGTCCAAAGGTAGAAATTTGAGTACGGTACCTGGCCAGCTGCTCCTGGCCTCTTCTCACCCCCTCCCTGTTACATTCCACAGGAAAAAGAGAAGTTTCACAGTCATTATGAAGGTGATAGCTGTTCTTTGATTAGATCCTGAGTCAATCCAGTTTGGGAGGAAAATCCATTGTGTAGAAGATAGTCGGCTGTCTGGCACAGTTGGAGGTGGAAATTCCCTTGCCAGAGAAGGCTGAGTATGTATGTGTTGTCTTGCTTGCCGGATTATGGCCGTTGGGTGAACCCTCCAAGATCCCCCTTTGATAGTGAACCTATGTATTATAAGAAGAATGAAAGGGGGGGGTATTTTTCTGCAACAATTTGGAATATCATCTGTCAGAATGCCCAGAAGGAAGGCTTCTGTCCCCCCCCCACAAATGTTTGTTTAAACATTTTTTTTTAGTTCCTCATAGACAATATCCCAAAAGTTCTTAATTTTTCACAGCCCCACCACATATGGTACATTTTCTTGCACCTCCAGTATATGTTTGAATTTGTTTTGTACATTTTGGGCAATTTGCTGGAGGTCATGTACCATCTATAAAACATGTTTCATAAAACATTTCCTTTAGTGTATAACAAGCAGTAAACTTTAGATCTTTATTCCATAATTTTTCCCAAGCAGCCATCTGAATGGAGTAACCAAAGTATTTTGACCATTTAATTATCACATCCCTCACTTTTTCTTCTTTTTCTTCTCAATCTAGCAGTAATCTGTACATTTTAGATAGTATTTTCTTTTTATTCTGTAATATATATTTTTGAGACTTCTGTTGCAAACCCATTTTTTTAAATCTAATTTGAAAATATCATTTAGCTGATGGTTCTGCAACCAATCTTTAAGATGATTAATGATGTCTTTAAGATGATCAATGATTGCTTTAAATTTTCTCAATTTGAGTTGGTTTTGTTCCTCCTCTATAATTTCTTTATAGCAGGGGTCATCAACCTTTTTCAGCCGTGGGCCGGTCCACCGTCCCTCAGACCATGTGATGGGCCAGAGTATATTTTGGGGGGGAAATATGAACAAATTCCTATGCCCCACAAATAACCCAGAGAACTCCATCAGGAGAACTCCCTGGAGAACTCCATCAGGAATCACCCGGCCTGGCAGAAGTTCCACAAGGAAAAACAAACCATTTACCACTCTCAACTGGAGTTACTGAAGAACCAGAAAAATAAAAAACTCTGCAACCTTTCCAACCTACAGGCCACCAATCAAAACAAGATCAACAACATTGTCAATCTTTCACAGCAAACACTCAGCCCAGCTGAGGAATCCGTCCTTTCACGGGGACTATCATTCTGCCCTGCCAAATCCCAACACATGATTCAGTTCTGCGGGGACCTGGAAGCATTTTTCCGCCGTTTACGCCTGAAGGAGTATTTTCATCACACACAAGAACAAGACAAAGTAGAACAAACTACATCCCCACAACACAACACCTCTCAACTTACTGGGGAACAACCATCACCCTCCAAACGCATCAATGAACAGAACATTGACCACCAACTACCACCGAAAAGAAGTTACACAAAAAGGGACTCCACATGGACCCCTCCTGATGGACGCAATACCACACTAGATCTGTACATCGAATGCTTCCGCCACAGAATCCAAACGGATGTGACCAGAAAACACCATCGCTTACAACAAAATCTAAACCATGCTGAAAGGAGAGCCATAGAAAATCTCAGGAACAACCCAGACATTATAATTAAAGAGGCAGACAAGGGTGGAGCTGTCGTCATCATGAACAAAACTGATTACATCCAAGAGGCCCACAGACAACTTTCCAATACTGCCTTTTACATGAAATTGGACTCAGACCCCACACAAGCATACAAAAAAGAACTGAACAAGATTATTAAGGAGCTACCCCTACACATCCAAGAACAGATCCTCACAAACACACCAGCGGAACCTCGGCCAGGAACTTTCTATCTTCTACCCAAAATACACAAACCAGGAAACCCAGGACGCCCCATCATCTCAGGTATTGGCACCATTACAGTGGGTGTTTCCGGCTATATGGACTCTGTTCTGAAACCATATGCTATCAGTGCTCCCAGCTACGTACGTGACACCACAGATTTTCTGAGGAAAATACAATATTTGAACAATCTTCCTAACAATACTATACTAGCCACTATGGATGTGGAATCTCTATATACCAACATCCCACACAATGATGGTTTACAAGCCATAAGGAACACCATTTCAGATAAAACCACAGCGGACTTTGCTACCAAACTCTGCCACTTTGTCCTTACCCACAACCACTTCAAATTTGGTGATGACCTGTTCCTCCAGATCAGCGGCACAGCCATGGGCACCCGCATGGCCCCACAGTATGCCAACATCTTCATGGCAGATTTAGAACAACGTTTCCTTAACTCCTACCCACTCAAACCTCTCCTGTACCTGCGATACATTGACGATATTTTTATTATCTGGACACATGGACAACAGACCCTGGAAACCTTCCACCAGACATTCAATGACTTTCACCCCACCATCAACCTAACAATGAACCAATCTATGCAAGAAATACATTTTTTGGACACTACTATAAAAATACAGGATGGACGTATAGACACCACCTTATACAGAAAACCAACTGACCGACAAACATATCTACATGCTTCTAGCTACCATCCCAAACATACCAAACAATCCATCGTATACAGCCAGGCCTTACGTTACAACCGCATCTGTTCCAACTCTACAGACAGAGAATCTCACCTAAGAGATCTACAGCAAACCTTTTTAGAACTAAAATATCCACCTGATGAAGTTAAACAACAGATCAACAGAGCCAGACAGATACCTAGAGAGAACCTGCTGCAAGACAGACCCAAAAAAGAAAATAACAGAACACCACTAGTCATCACATACAGCTCCCAAGCTAAAACAGTACAACGCATCATCAGAGATCTACAGCCTCTCCTGGACAATGACAGCTCCCTTTCTCAAGCTCTGGGAGGAAGACCTTTCATTGCCTACAGACAGCCACCCAATCTTAAACAACTCCTCACCCACAATAATACAACCACCAGACTTAACATGGACACTGGTACCAGAGCCTGCAATAAACCCAGATGCCAACTTTGCTGCCACATACACCCAGACAACACCATTACTGGCCCCAACAACATCCAACATACCATCTCAGGACTATTTAATTGCTCATCCTCTAACATTGTGTATGCCATCAAATGCCAACAGTGCCCTTCAGCTCTCTATATTGGACAAACAGGCCAAACCCTACGCCAAAGGATAAATGGACATAAATCTGACATCAGGAACCAGAAGACAGAAAAACCAGTAGGAGAACACTTCAATCTCCCAGGACATTCTATACAAGATCTCAAAGTAGCTGTCTTACTACAAAAGAATTTCAGAAATAGACTGGAAAGAGAAGTTGCTGAATTGCAACTTATCACCAAGCTCAAAACCATGGAGGGACCTGGTTTGAACAGAGATATCGGGTTCTTATCTCATTATACATGATAAGCGATCTTCAGCCATCTCAACCCTTGCTTTTTCATGCAAAACCATTTGCAGTCGTTTGCGGTCATCAACAGCTATCAGTCAGTCAATCACCCATTTCCACCACCCTTCTGGGTGATCCCCCCTCCCCATCCCCACCCCTCCCCACCCCTTCTCTACATAAGTGCCTGGAAACTTCCATTTCACTGTATCTGAAGAAGTGTGCATGCACACGAAAGCTCATACCAAAATAAAAACTTAGTTGGTCTTTAAGGTGCTACTGAAGGAATTTTTTTATTTTACTTCGATCCAGACCAACACGGCTACCTACCTGTAAATAACCCAGAGATGCCTATTAAATAAAAGGACACATTCTACAGGTACTCATGTAAAAACATGCAGGCAATTGGGCCGCATCCGGCCCATGGGCCTTAGGTTGCCTATCCCTGCTTTATAGGCTGCCCACCCCTGCTTTATAGGTTGCTCAATTCCCCCCCCATGTTTTTTCTTCTTTACTGAGATGACCTCTAGAGGGGATAACCACCAGGGTGTTTTTGGTTCCAATAAATTTTTGTATCTGTCCCACACCATGTATAGTGATTTCTGTATTATATGATTTAGAAAAACCCTGTGTGCTTTTACTTTTTCATAGCCTAAATAGGCGTGCCACCCAAATCTATTGTCCCAGCCCTCCAAATCCAGTAAGTCAGTATTCTGCAAGATCATCCACTCTTTTGTCCAGCAAAGACAGGACGCTTCATATTAAAGTTTCAGATCTGGTAACGCAAAAACCCCTCTGTCCTTAATATCAATTAGTAATTCATATTTAATCCTGGGTTTCCCCCCCTTTCCAAATGAATTTTGATAGATCCCTCTGCCATTCCCTGAAGCACCCTGTCCCGTCCCCAACACAATTGGAATTATCTGGAATAGAAACAACATCTTCTATCAATAAACTATCATGCCTCCCTTACAAAAGCAGTCCAGCAAGGAATAAGAGATAAAATCTCTCCAGGAACCCCAAGATTAGTGATTTATCATTCCTTCTGATATTTAAATCTAAAACCAAATATAGGAAATGGCCTCCTTGGAGTTCTAAGCATTGATGATTAACTCAGATTGTCTATTTCTCAAGTAACAATGGGCTCTTAAATCCCTTAAGTGACCTCCGCGTAGGGAATGGGAAAAGGGTACAATAGAGTGATTCTTCCTTAACAGACACCCCCATTGCTGGATATGACCTCTTCCAACCAGGCATTCACATTTGGACAATGAAGCTCCCTCTTCCAGTTCTACAAGGAAAAACTAAATGTCAAAGAAGTTGTTTAAAATGGACTCTGAGGCTGGGGTGGGGGTGGGGAGCAGGGATTTGCCCTGGTGATTTTACCTAGTTGTGGCCCCAGAATACCAGCAGAATTTAGTGTTCAGTTGCCGCTGGAAGAATTGACAATTAGCTTGCTTTACTTTGTGGGACCCAGGTGGCGCTGTGGGTTAAACCAGAGCCTAGAGCTTGCCGATCAGAAGGTCGGCAGTTCGAATCCCCGTGATGGGGTGAGCTCCCGTTGCTTGGTCCCAGCTCCTGCCAACCTAGCAGTTTGAAAGCACGTCAAAGTGCAAGTAGATAAATAGGTACCGTTACAGCGGGAAGGTAAACGGCGTTTCCGTGTGCTGCTTTGGTTCGCCAGAAGCGGCTTTGTCATGCTGGCCACATGACCTGGAAGCTGTATGCCGGCTCCTTCGGCCTATAGAGCGAGATGAGCGCCGCAACCCCAGAGTCGGTCACGACTGGACCTAATGGTCAGGGGTCCCTTTACCTTTTACCTTGCTTTACTTTACCATTTAATGTTTTGAAGAAAGCGCAGAAGGTAGAGCAGGGGTTGTCAACATGGTGCCACCCAGATGTCATTGTGCTACAGCTCCCATCATCCGTGACCATTGGTCACACTGGAGGCAAACAATCCGAAGAGAGTGTGGACCAGTGATGTTCTAGCTGGTGTGATGTACTCTATAAAAAAGCAGCAGCAGCAACAAAAAAAACAACTGTTGTGCTCCATGTCTCTGGCTGTTCCATTGATTCTTAGGAGCTCATGTGAGTCTCTTTAAACCAGGAACTTCTCTGTTGAGGAGGCATCATGTCCCGTGACTTCAGGGGAAGTCTGAGAAGATGCCTCTTCCTTGCAGTATCTTATTTCCCAGGTTACAAAAAGAGCAGTGCTGTATCTTAATACAGTACCTACAAAATCACAAGGGCTAAATGGCTGAAAAATCTAGTGTTTGACAGGTGGCATTACCCTGATGAAAGCAGGAAGCAGGAAAGCAAAAAACAAAACCATACAGGAAATGAGGAAAGAGGCTCCTCTCAGACTGTTTGACTTAGACTCCCTCCATTTACTTTCTTAGACCGCCTTAACAGCAAACAGAGTGTCAACTGAGTCAATGTATGAGATTTTTGTGGGTGCAAGTACAGCTGTGTACAAGAGTGGATTGGAAGGGACAAATACTTAACATGATGGGACTCAGCTACTAGTGCCTTGACCCTAACCGGAAGTGGAGCAAGCACTTAATAAGGAAATAATAATAATACATTGGTCTTCCATTCAAACAAACCCCCAGAGGAAAATTCAAATGACCATGTTAAAAAAAACGTGAGGAGCCTGTGAAGATGAATTGTCAACCAGGTAGGGTCAACTGATGGCCCTTTTCTCACCCCTGGGCTGCTCTTCCACCTTCCATGATGACATCATCTGTTTCTGATTCGAATTTTCTCCAGCCCAGGCATCCCCAAACTTCGGCCCTCCAGATGTTTTGGACTACAATTCCCATCTTCCCCGACCACTGGTCCTGTTAGCTAGGGATCATGGGAGTTGTAGGCCAAAACATCTGGAGGGCCACAGTTTGGGGATGCCTGCTCCATTCTGCAGGGTTACCCTCCTCACATTCTGCAGGGTTACCATAGAGACACCAATAAAAAACTTTGTACCATTGCCATTCCGTTGTCCACTTCTTACCGGACGCTTGTTCAGTAAGCAGTGCGAGGACGGCTCTCCACTGGTCAGCTTCGATATTTGTGTTATTTCAGCATTCCTATCAGCATGGCAGGTTGGGAAGGGTTCAATGAACTCGCCAAAACTTCAGTTACTCTTCAGTTCCCCTAACAGACATCTTTGTCTTCCTGGCACCTTCAATTCAGGCCAACTGCCCATGACTCTGCACTGCCTTTTGCACCATAATATTCTCTGGCCAGTTAGAATCTTGCTGGTTACCGTGGTGAAAGCAGTAAGGTGTGGTGAAAAAGGAAATGGAGCTGAAAGCAAAGAGACAATACGAGGTACTAGAGGGAACAGGAACAAATTTGAAGAATGGCCTCTGAAGCCCATCCCAGGTCCACTCCGACACTACTTAAGCCAGTGCCCGCTTGCGATCCCTCCTCCCTGCTGAGGGCAGCACCCCATTTCGTGCGAAGGCTGGCACCTCTCTCGCTGCCTAGGCAACAATCTTCTTCTTTGCCTCAGAGACTTCCAAGCCCATGTGGGACATTCGTTGCCAAAGCCATCAGGCTCACATCGACATGAAGGATGGAAAAATATCAAACTGGAAGAACGCCCTTTTAAGCCAATCCCCAGGACCAATCTGGTCAGCTTCAATAGAGACAGCAATAATAAACAATTTCATGCCATCGCCATTCGGTTGTCCACTTCTTTCCGGACGCTGGATCTGTAAGAAGTGCTCGGACTGCTCTCAGCTTCGATATCTGTGCTATTTCAGCGTTCCTATCAGCATGGCAGGTAGGGAATGGTGCCATTTAATGTTCAGATGTCTTGTTTCATTGTCCCATGAAGCAGACAGAGAAGCCATTTGAAAAGTTGTTATAGCAGGGAAATGGAGCAAATCTTTCGACAACTTAGAGAAGGCAACATACATGGAAGTGGAAATAAGAGAAAAGGGAGAAAGGGGGATTCCATGAAAAAGCCACCAGTCACAATCCACTCCAGAGTCCCAGTACCACCCATGGGGTTTAGATAAGCCACGACTAAGGCCTATTCAGTGTTCTTCAATGGGACTTAGTCTTGAATATTACTTTCACGAGATGTGCCAATCAAGTCTGAGGCACCTTCAAAATCACAGAATTATTTCGGAACCACTGTCAACCTACATTGCACTTTGTAGAATAAGGTACATTGTACTTTGTCCAAAGCAGCTCACAAGCCAAGAGTTTCCAGGGAGCAACGGCACAGAACATTCACTTTGGGAGGAAAAGCAGTAGATCAATAAGTACATATCCATAAATTATCCACATTGATCCAGAGGCAAAAGCAAGTTGGTTTGATTCTGCTCTCATCTGAGAGCCGGCAATTGCAATTGTTCTTTGAGACAAGTGGCGTCCTTAGAAGAATGATGCTCTTTGTTGCTGTTGTGACCCCTATCTCACCAAATTATATAAACAGGTGACTTTAAAAGGTATAAGATTTAGCTGGTGCCTGTCACTTCACTAGGTATCCAGATTAACCCAGTCACACTGGAGGGTGCCTACGATGGGAGGAGAGTGTATGTTATGACTTAAACTGGCCATAACTTCAGTTACTCTTCAGTTCCCCTAACAGACGTCTTTCTCTTCCGGCACCTTCAGTTCAGGCCAACTGCCCATGATTCTGCACTGCCTTTTGCATCATAACATTCTCTGGCCAGTTAGAATCTTGCTGGTTACTGTGGTGACAGCAGTAAACAGGTTCATATGATCTCAGTTCCATGGGTTCCCACTGTGGGATGCTGACTAGAATTGACACTGAGCATGGGTGCATTTGAGGAACACTTGGGGGGGGGGAGAAAATCACCCTCATGTTTACCCTGGGGGAGGGGACAGAATAGCAGAGCATGAAAGGCAGAATCTGTTATGGCAACATCAGCAGGGTGGGGCTATTCCTCCATGGAAGAAAGAGGGAGGGAGATAGGATGGGGAAAATATTCCTCCCCCCCCCCATGGGATCATAAGCAACTAAAATTATCCAGGGGTTGGAATAACTCCCTTATGTGGAAAGGTTGGGGCCTTGTAGTTTAGAAGGAAGGATGTTGTCTGTCATCCCCGTTGTATTAATTTTAGAACCATTAGCAATCAGAGTATGCAACGCCCTCTCTCATACAGGAATGGTTACAAACATTTTTGTTTTTTAAATATTTAAAAACCGAAATCTTTACAGATCTAATGTATCTTCCACTCGACTTCCCTCCCCTCCTTTCTGTGGTTTTTTTTTAAACTGCATGTCCAATTCAAATATATTTACTATTTCCCCCTTATTTTCCTCCTATTTCCCCCTCAATTATCTCTTACTGCATGTGTTTATATCGGTCCCGGTAATGTTTTGATTTGTTTACAATATATCTTCAAATAGTCAATAAATTTTCCCCATTCTGTTTTAAAAAGGCCCCCTCCTTGATTTCTTATTCCTCTGGTTACTTTTGCTATTTCTACATACAGTATTCCATTAATTTTGATTGCCAATCTTCTTCTGTCAAAACTATTTCCTTCTTCCAGCTTTGGGCATAAATCATTGAAGCATAAACATTTTTTTCTGTCCACTCTACCAATTATACTTAAAAGAAAACTTCTCCCCCCCCCCAAGGTACAGAAGTGGTTATAAACAGAAATGAACAAAAATCAGGCCTCTTTGGAGATGAAATAATTTTATACACCTCTGACCTTATCAGAGCAGGTAAAATATTATGCACAGAATTGGAACAGTTATCCAAGATTTCAGGATTCTTACTTTTAAGAAAGCAAAGGCAACGTTTTTTCATACATATATAGCAGACTTTTACAGCCATGTTGAAGAGTCCAATAGCTAGAGAAAGTTTTAGACACCTGGGGGTACAAATTACCCAAAATTTGAACAAGGTGGGTCAGTTTAATTATAGTCAGATTGGAAAGGTATAAATATGGATATAATACAATGGAATAAATTAAGACTTTCCATTATGGACAAACTAGCTACATCTAAAATAATGATTGTACTGTACCTCCTTTCTCCATTTGTTCCAGACTTCACCCAAAGCAAATGGGAAGGGAAACAGAGAAGAAACTGGGGTGTTCCAGAATCCGAGGAATTAACAAATATCCCGCTTCTGATCGCCCCTCCCTGCTGAGGCCAGCCCCCCACTTTGTACAAGGCTGACACCTCTCTTGTTGCCTAGGAAACAACCTTCTTCTTCTTCTTCTCAAAGATTGCCAACCCATGGTGGAACATCCATTGCCAAAACCATTGCCAAAGCCATCAGGATCACATCCACATGAAGGATGGCCACCCACCTTGCAGCTTTCCCACACTAGGCATTGGAGACCACTGTCCACCATTGCTGGGACGGTGCCCACCCGACCTCACCAGCCAGCTGTGCCAGGTCAAACCTCCAGGTTCCTAAGCAACATCCAATCACCTGCAACAAGAGCTCAGCCCTTGCAAGTTACAACCACCGGCCTCTCCGCCATACCGAGGGGATACTTTTATTCCCTGGAGGACACCTCCAGACGACCTCGAAGAATCCTTGCCAATAACTGAAGAACAACGGCCCATCCGAGAGGCAATGAAAAGGCAAGCTCAGAGAGAGAGGGAGGAGGCATCACACTGGACTTCCATAGGGAGAGTGAAATATTTTGTGGAGCGTGAGAAGGACATGAACATTTCAAATCCCTCTGGGTATCCATGGCGTTACCGAGGGGTCTAGAGCAGGCACCCCCAAACTGCGGCCCTCCAGATGTTTTGGCCTACAACTCCCATGATCCCTAGCTAACAGAACCAGTGGTCGGGGGAAATGGGAATTGTAGTCCAAAACATCTGGAGGGCCGAAGTTTGGGGGTGCCTGGTCTAGAGGTTGCCTCCATTGACTAAGGTGAGTCCTTGCCCACTCACCGTTCGCATGGGCTGCTGCCCCTACTGCCTGGGTCACATAGCATGCCAAGTGAGGAGTTGAAAATGGTGTTGGCAGCTGTAGCTTCGTTGAAGCCTCCAGTTCTATAGCCGAAGTTGTTGTAATGCTGCTTGCAAGTCTCGCTTTTATTGTTTTATTATCTTTATTATCTTTTAATTGTCTCATAGCCTTTTAACAGTTTTATAGTTGAACAGTTTGTTTTTATTAAAGATTTTCTTAGTTTACAAAAGTAAGTGCATTGTTTCTTTTTTAGGTTATGATTTCTACAGATCAGTTACATTTGTTGTGTAAGATATAACGGGTGAGCTCCTGTTAATCGGTCCCAGCTCCTGCCAACCTAGCAGTTCGAAAGCACGTTAAAATGCAAGTAGATAAATAGGAACCGCTCCGGCGGGAAGGTAAACGGCGTTTCCATGTGCTGCTCTGGTTTGCCAGAAGCGGCTTTGTCATGCTGGCCACATGACCTGGAAGCTATACACCGGCTCCCTTGGCCAATAATGTGAGATGAGCGCGCAACCCCAGAGTCGGTCACGACTGGACCTAATGGTCAGGGGTCCCTTTACCTTATATATATATATATATATATATATACCGTATATGAATTCCTATGCACACTGCGAGGGGGCTTGTGCCTCAGTAAGGATGCTATTCACATTCAGAAAGGCAGTCAGTCTATTGCAGAGGTAGCAAGCTTATTGGTAACAAGCTTATGGGTCTATAGTTCTCAGGGTCACTGGGTTGGCATTTCTTGGAGATTGGCACCATTGTGTGGGGTGGAAAGGAGAACTCAAGGAAGAGGATCTTTAGTCACATGATAATGAGTTTCTTGGGGTGACAATAGGGTTGGAGATGGGATGAGAGTTCTTTCTTTGCAGGACATGGAGGAAGTGGATCAGATCAGCCATGTCTGGCACCCTCAAAGTAGGAAGAAACTGAGTGGGGTGATTAAGGCCAAATGTCTTTAAACAGTGAGTTGCAGCTAGACTGCAGGTGACTGGGAATGGCTGCCGGGACCTGTCAGGGGACCACCAGGGGTCAGTAGAGAGCCCAGCTGGGTGGCGCCAGGGCTCCAGAATGCTCCCAGCTCAGAGCACCACCCAGAAGGTAGGGTGAAGTCTGAGGAGGTGAAGCAAGGGGCCAGGGATGCTGACTGCTCAGAAATCCACCAGGAAAGGTCCGGAGCGTCAGATCAGAGCGCTGTGGAAGGAGAGGTGTCGGGGCCAAAGAGCCTCGTCAACAGTTGAGTAGTTCTGAAGAGGAGGGGACTACCATCACCCCTTCTCTTCAGCAATGCAGGGGAGGAAGCGGCGGAAGGAGAGGAGGAGACTCAGGGCGCCAAAGCTACTTTTCTGGAGGCAGTCCCGAAAACCGCCACTTCCAGATTCTGACTCAGACTGAACAGTCATGGGCATTTTAGCTCTGTCTTGTAAAGGTAAAGGTAAAGGGGCCCTTGACCATCAGGTCCAGTCAAGTCCGACTCTGGGGTTGCGGCGTTCCTCTCGCTCTATAGGCCGAGGGAGCCGGCGTTTGTCTGCAGACAGCTTCCGGGTCATGTGGCCAGCATGACAAAGCTGCTTCTGGCGAACCAGAGCAGCGCACGGAAACGCTGTTTACCTTCCCACCGGAGCGGCCCCTATTTATCTACTTGCACTTTGATGTGCTTTCAAAGTGCTAGGTTGGCAGGAGCTGGGACCAAGCAACGGGAGCTCACCCCGTCACAGGGATTCGAACTGCTGACCTTCTGATCAGCAAGCCCTAGGCTCAGTGGTTTAACCACAGCGCCACCTGGGTCCATATATATATATATATATATATATATATATATATATATATATACACACATATATATATATACATACACACACACACACACACACACACACAGAGTCATACCTCAGGTTACAGCTGCTTAAGGTTGTGTTTTTTCGGGTTGCGCTCCGCGCCAAACCCAGAAGTACTGAATGGGTTACTTCCGGGTTTTGGCACGCACACATGCGCAGAAGCACTAAATGCCGAATCGTGACCCATGTGTGCGCAGACCTGCAGATGCACTTTGCGAATGTTGCGGGTTGCGAACATGCCTCCCGCACGGATCACGTTCACAACCCGAGCGTCCACTGTATATGTATATAGATAATAGATAGATAGATAGATAGATAGATAGATAGATAGATAGATAGATAGATAGTCCGGGCCTCCACAAGGTCTGAGGGACAGTGGACCAGCCCCCTGCGACAAAGGTTTGCTGACCCCTGGATTGTTGTTGCTTAGTTGTTTAGTCATGTCTGACTCTTCGTGACCCCATGGACCATAGCACGCCAGGCACTCCTGTCTTCCACTGCCTCCCGCAGTTTGGTCAAACTCATGTGTAGAGCACGTGTAGAGACAAAGTCAGAAAAGCTAAAGCACATGTAGAGACAAAGTCAGAAAAGCTAAAGCACAGAATGAACTCAGGCTCGCCAGAGAGGTTAAAAGCAACAAAAAGGGCTTTTATGGGTATGTCCGTAGCAAAAGGAAAAACAAGGAAACAGTGGGGTCACTCAGAGGAGAAGATGGTGAAATGCAAACAGGGGACAGAGAAAGGGCAGAACTCCTCAATGCCTTCTTTGCCTCAGTCTTCTCCAAGAAAGAAAACAACGCCCGACCTGAAGAATATGGAGCAGATGATTCAGCAGGGGAAACACAGCCCAGGATAAGTAAGGAGGTAGTACAAGAATACTTGGCTAGTTTAGATGTATTCAAGTCTCCAGGGCCAGATGAACTACATCCAAGAGTATTAAAAGAACTGGCAGAGGTGATTTCAGAACCACTGGCAATAATCTTTGAAAATTCCTGGAGAACAGGCGAAGTTCCAGCAGACTGGAGGAGGGCAAATGTTGTCCCTATTTTCAAAAAGGGGAAAAGAGAGGACCCAAACAATTACCGCCCAGTCAGCCTGACATCAATACCAGGAAAGATTCTAGAGCAGATCATTAAGCAAACAGTCTGTGAGCACCTAGAAAGAAACTCTGTGATCACTAAAAGTCAGCATGGGTTCCTGAAAAATAAGTCATGTCAGACTAATCTGATCTCATTTTTTGACAGAATTACAAGCCTGGTAGATGAAGGGAACGCTGTGGATGTAGCCTATCTTGATTTCAGCAAGGCCTTTGACAAGGTGCCCCATGATATTCTTGTAAAGAAGCTGGTAAAATGTGGGCTAGACAATGCTACCATTCAGTGGATTTGTAGCTGGCTTACTGACCGAACCCAAAGGGTGCTCATCAATGGCTCCTCCTCATCCTGGAGAGTAGTGACTAGTGGGGTGCCACAGGGTTCTGTCTTGGGCCCAGTCTTGTTCAACATCTTTATCAATGACTTGGATGATGGGCTTGAGGGAATCCTGAGCAAGTTTGCAGATGACACCAAATTGGGAGGGGTGGCTAACACCCCAGAGGACAGGATCACACTTCAGAATGACCTTAACAGATTAGACAACTGGGCCAAAGCAAACAAGATGAATTTTAACAAGGAGAAATGTAAAGTACTACACTTGGGCAAAAAAAATGAAAGGCACAAATACAGGATGGGAGACACCTGGCTTGAGAGCAGTACATGTGAAAAGGATCTAGGAGTTTTGGTTGACCACAAACTTGACATGAGTCAGCAGTGTGATGCAGCAGCTAAAAAAGCCAATGCAATTCTGGGCTGCATCAATAGGAGTATAGCATCTAGATCAAGGGAAGTAATAGTACCACTGTATTCTGCTCTGGTCAGACCTCACCTGGAGTATTGTGTCCAGTTCTGGGCACCACAGTTCAAGAAGGATACTGATAAGCTGGAACGTGTCCAGAAGAGGGCAACCAAAATGGTCAAAGGCCTGGAAACGATGCCTTATGAGGAACGGCTTAGGGAGCTGGGTATGTTTAGCCTGGAGAAGAGAAGGTTAAGGGGTGATATGATAACCATGTTCAAATATATAAAAGGATGTCATATAGAGGAGGGAGAAAGGTTGTTTTCTGCTGCTCCAGAGAAGCGGACACGGAGCAACGGATTCAAACTACAAGAAAGAAAATTCCACCTAAACATTAGGAAGAACTTCCTGACAGTAAGAGCTGTTCGGCAGTGGAATTTGCTGCCAAGGAGTGTGGTGGAGTCTCCTTCTTTGGAGGTCTTTAAGCAGAGGCTTGACAGCCATCTGTCAGGAATGCTTTGATGGTGTTTCCTGCTTGGCAGGGGGTTGGACTGGATGGCCCTTGTGGTCTCTTCCAACTCTATGATTCTATGATTCTATGATTCTATGTTCGTAGCTTCGAGAACACTGTCCAACCATCTCGTCCTCTGTCGTCCCCTTCTCCTAGTGCCCTTAATCTTTCCCAACATCAGAGTCTTTTCCAGGGAGTCTTCTCTTCTCATGAGGTGGCCAAAGTATTGGAGCCTCAGCTTCACGATCTGTCCTTCTAGTGAGCACTCAGGGCTGATTTCCTTCAGAATGGATAGGTTTGATCTTCTTGCAGTCCATGGGACTCTCAAGAGTCTCCTCTAGCACCAATTCAAAAGCATCAATTTTTTGGCAATCAGCCTTCTTTATGGTCCAGCTCTCACTTCCATACATCACTCCTGGAAAAACCATAGCTTTAACTATACGGACCTTTGTTGGCAAGGTGATGTCTCTGCTTTTTAAGATGCTGTCCAGGTTTGTCATTGCTTTTCTCCCAAGAAGCAGGCGTCTTTTAATTTCGTGACTGCTGTCACCATCTGCAGTGATCAAGGAGCCCAAGAAAGTAAAATCTCTCACTGCCTCCATTTCTTCTCCTTCTATTTGCCAGGAGGTGATGGGACCAGTGGCCATGATCTTGGGTTTTTTTTGATGTTGAGCTTCAGACCACATTTTAGGCTCTCCTCTTTCACCCTCATTAAAAGGTTCTTTAATTCCTCCTCACTTTCTGCCATCAAGGTTGTGTCATCTGCATATCTGAGGTTGTTGATATTTCTTCCAGCAATCTTAATTCCGGTTTGGGATTCATCTAGTCCAGCCTTTCGCATGATGAATTCTTGGGACTGACATTCCATCACACAACGACATGGACCACCCATAGATCTGCAATCCTCCAAAAGCACAAGTTGTCAGTCAGCCATTGTGCTACTTCTTTACTAAAGGGGGCCGGTATATTCCACCTGCCATCAAAGTATTCAATACCAAAACAGCTGCCCAATGTGTATTTATGGTATGAAAAAGTTAAGGTACACAGGATTCCTGAACCATGTAATAAGGAAGTCCCTATATGTGGTGTGGGATAAATATAAAAATCTGTTAGAACAAAAAACGCCATGTGGTTATTGTCACTAGAAACAATTACTGTGAAAAAACTGAATATGAGAAAAGACTGGGCAACATATAGAGAATTGCTTAGAGAGGAGGAAAATCAGCTAAAATTGAAAAAATATATATGATGACATAAGAGACCTTTTTAACAGATTGGTTACAGTATCGCCAGCTGAATGATGGTTTTAAAATGGATAAAAGAAAGGGTTTCACTGCTGAATTATCAAGTTTTGAAAGGGAATTGTTACAAAATAAGATGAAACTTCTTTCGAAAATGTATAAATTGTTGTTGGAGTGGTTTGTTAAAGATGAAGAAGTCAAATCTGCAATGATTCAATGGGCAAGAGATTTTGGATATAATATACAGTTGGCAGCATGGGGAAAATGATGGAAAGAGGACTTAAAATTTTCAGTGTGTTACATGCTGAAAGAAAATTATATGAAGATGATGTACCATTGGTATTTAACACCCAGTAAGTTAGCAAAAGCAAAAGGGAAGAACAGGTTTAAGGATTTAGAGTTGGTGGAGAGAGTGCCTGAAGAACTATGGATGGAGGCTCGTAACATTATACAGGAGGCAGCAACGAAAACCATCCCAAGGAAAAGGAAATGCAAGAAAGCAAAATGGCTGTCCAACGAGGCCCTACAAATAGCGGGGGAGAGGAGGCAAGCAAAATGTGAGGGAGATAGTGAAAGATACAGGAAACTGAAGGCAGATTTCCAAAAAATAGCAAGGAGTGACAAGAGGGCCTTCTTAAACGAGCAATGCAAAGAAATAGAGGAAAACAATAGAATGGGGAAAACCAGAGATCTGTTCAAGAAAATTGGAGATATGAAAGGAACATTTCGTACAAAGATTACCATAATAAAGGACAAAAGTGGTAAGGACCTAACAGAAGCAGAAGACACCAATAAGAGGTGGCAAGAATACACAGAGGAATTATACCAGAAAGATATGGAGGTCTCATACACCCCAGGTAGTGTGGTTGCTGACCTTGAGCCAGACATCTTGGAGAGTGAAGTCAAATGGGCCCTAGAAAGCACTGCTAATAACAAGGCCAGTGGAAGTGATGATATTCCAGCTGAACTATTTAAAATTTTAAAAGATGATGCTGTTAAGGTGCTACACTCAATATGCCAGCAAGTTTGGAAAACTCAGCAATGGCCAGAGGATTGGAGATCAGTCTACATCCTAATCTCAAAGAAGGGCAGTGCCAAAGAATGTTCCAACTACCACACAATTGCGCTCATTTCACACGCTATTAAGGTTATGCTTAAAATTCTACAAGGCAGGCTTAGGCAGTATGTGGACCGAGAACTCCCAGAAGTGCAAGCTGGATTTCGAAGGCACAGAAGAACCAGAGACCAAATTGCAAACATGCCCTGGATTATGGAGAAAACTAGACAGTTCCAGAAAAACATCTACTTCTGCTTCATTGACTATGCAGAAGCCTTTGACTGTGTCGACCACAGCAAACTATGGCAAGTTCTTAAAGAAATGGGAGTGTCTGATCACCTCATGTGCTCTATGTGGGACAAGAAGCTACAGTTAGAACTGGATATGGAACTGATTGGTTTAAAATTGGGAAAGGAGCATGACAAGGGGTAAATGGTGAATAGGGTATGGGGTTAGATGTGGGGTATCTGTATATTTAATATAATATATGCTATGTAGAGTGCTGAAATTGTACGGTAATTTAATAAATAAATAAATAAATAAATAAAGGAGGGGGGGGAGAAAGGGCAGAAGATGCAGACAAAAGCTGACTGGCAGATGAAACTACTACGGTAGATTATGCAGAGGCTGACAGGGAAGATCAGAAATCAAAACTTCAATAGGAAATGGGACAAATACAGATTGTTACTTAAAAGAACCCTGTAATCCCTTGAGCTCTTTGGCAAGTCTTCAATAACTCTTGCAATGTTACAAAGACTTTGGTTAGTTTGGAGGACTATAATGCGGATGAATTATAGTTCACGTAGATATACCGTGTTTCTCATATTATAAGACATGTCTTATATTTATTTTTTTCCTCAAAAAACACACTATGGCTTATTTTCAAGGGATGTCTTATTTTTTTTCTCCTCCTCCTGCCGCGGCCGGCATTGCTGCTGCACCTATCACTATGTCTTATTTTCGGGGTATGGCTTATATTCCTTGAATGCTTAAAAATCCTGCTATGGCTTATTTTATGGGTATGTCTTAAAATATGAGAAACAGGGTATAAAGGACCCAAGGAGGGGAGGAGGGCAGTCCAAATGTTTGGAAGGATCTTGTTTTATTTTAAAATCTAAATGTTGTTTTGTAAAACCAATAAAAATCTTTTCCAAAAAACCCCCAATAAAAATCTTTTCCAAAAAAAAAAAAGCGAGAAAAAGACAGCTGCCCAATTACTATATGCCTCTCATACCTGGAGTGGAGGATTAGCATCTGAGCTGGATAATCTCCAGGCTAAATAATTGAGGGCTCTCCTCCAGATCCCCAGATGTATGCCTAACGCAGTCATATTCTCGGAAACTGGGGAATGGCCTCTACTGACCAGGGCCTGGTGAGTAGCCTTAAAATACAGGCATAAGGTAAATGTTTTCAAACTGGGCATAGGACTGCTCCAAGATCTAGCTCAGGACGAGTTCGTCAGTTGCTGGTCCAAGCACAACGCCCAAAAACCTGCTCAACCCCATCTCTTCTTGAACACGTGGGCTTCAACATAGTCTTCAGATCACTACCGTAGAGCAAAGACTGTGGGATATTGCCTACAGTGGCCTGCAGGCCTGTTCATGCTCATCCTGCTCACCAAGCGTTGTGAGTTTACAGTATGTCGAGACATTTGACGTACCTGAATAGCTAAAGAACTCAGGAGCATGAGAAAAGTGGATATAGCCCTCCGCCTGGCCTGTGCCACAGTTGCCAGCCTCCGCCAGGAATGCAGCATTAAGGCCAGACACAGCTCCGTGGCACAGAGACCCCAGGCGACAGGCAGGAAGGGAAAGATGGGGAGCAAGGGATGGGGCACACCAGAACACGCATTGCTGTGGCAGGGGTCTCCACAGAAGCTGGTGCCTGCCGGTGGGTGCCTGGTTGTGCCCTCTCAGAGCTGTGTGTGTGTGTGTTTAATTTTTAGTTAAATTTTCTGCTTTACAATTTACAAAAGTACTCATTTTTATATTCTTAAGATATCAATGACTTCCCTTCTTCTCTTTCCATGGTTCATTTTACATACCACAAAGCCCTGCATATTTTACAGAAACTATACCATTCATTACTTCATTATTACATCTATCAAAACCTATTTACGCTGTTGAATTTATCTTAATGCTGCCAGCGTTTTCAGCTGTATAGAGTTATTTTCCATATATCCAATAAACGTTTTCCAATCTTCTCTAAACGTATGTTCTTCTTGTTCTCTTATTCTATATGTTAAGTGTGCAACCTGTGCATATTCTGTCAACTTAAGTGGATATTCTTCGTTGGTTGGGACCTCACTCGTTTTCCATTTTGGGGCTAACAAAACACAGTCCGCAGTAGTGGCATACATAAATAACCTTTTTTTTTGACACCTGGGAATTTCAGTCTGAATTATCCCCGACAGAAAGGACTCTGGTTTTTGGGGGGAAAGTACTTTTAAACATCGTTTCCCATTCATTATGGATCAGTTCCCAATACTCTTTTACCCTTTTATAAATCCACCACATATGGAAGAACATTCCCTCCACCTCTTCGCATCTCCAGCACTTATGTGATTCAGTTTTATACATCTTAGCAAGCCTACTCAGAGTTAAATACCATCTGCAAATAATTGCCCCCTCAGACGTTTGCATCTGGGGCAATGGCCGCCCTGGCCCCTCCACAGTACACCACTGATCTCTGGTATATAACTTTTATGAATAAATAAATAAAACACAGGGAAATGCAAATACAAAAGAAAGAGGAGCCTCAATATGAGGGCAATGTAGTGAGCGGTCCACTTCAAATTGCAGTCTTCACCAGCTTTTAGAGTGGGGAAGGGAGGGCAAAGATAAATGCATTAATATTGAATTGGTGCAGCTTCCCTCAACCTGGTAGCCCCTGGGGGCTCTGAACTGCAACTCCCCTTAGCCCCTCCCTCCTCCTCCTCCTCCTTCTGCGATCACTCATAGCTGAGTAAGATTGTCTTCCATAAACACGGTTTTAACAATGAGTCCATAAGTGATTGTGGAGGCCAATTCTGGATCCGCACGTCCTTCCACAGTGGGGTCATTGGTTCCCGGGTGGGAGTTGATCACGGTGTGGATTTGCCAAGCATGCCTTCCTCTTAGCTCATTTCTCCCTTGCATCCTGAGTTCGAGCGTCTTCAAAGCCCATGACACCTTTGGTAAAGGCTGTTCTCCAATTGGAGCACTCGCAGGCAAGTGTTTCCCAATTGTTGGTGTTTATACTACATTTTTTTTATCTGAAGAAGTGTGCATGCACACGAAAGCTCATACCAATGAGAAACTTAGTTGGTCTCTAAGGTGCTACATTTTTTTAGATTTGCCTTGAGACTGTCTTTAAAGCTCTTTTGATGACCACCAGCATTACACTTTCCATTTTTAAGTTCGGAATAGAGTAGTTGCTTTGGAAGACGATAATCAGGCATCCAAACAACATGACCAGACAAATGAAGTTGATGTTGAAGAATCATTGCTTCAACACTGGTGTTGTTTGCTTCTTCCGGTACACTGGTATGCTGACCACGGTGGCAAGTGCTGATAGGGAAAGCTGAATTAGGAAGAGGAATTTTGAATGTCCTGATTCGGAGAGGTGTGTAGTCTGTTCCAGGGTTCAGGGGGCTTTTAAGGTTCAGGGGGGCTTTCAATATAACCTGTGTTTTAAGAAATAGGGGGTCACTCTGTTCTGACCACCCCTTGCTCAAAGGACTCACCACGATCCCACAAGGTCTGCTTGCCAGTCAGAGAAAGTAATCAGAAGTTGAAACCAGCCAGGCAAGAAGCAAAGTGACTATTAAGCCTGATCTTTATTTTATTGCAACAAGGTTTTAACTCCCAAAGGCTAGAGGAAGAAGCAGCCTCAAATAAAGAACATAACAGCATTGTTTTTGCCAAACTATTACACCAATCCCACCTCATGAAAAAGAGTGGCAACAATAACACGTCATGGCATGTCACAGGAATAGGAGGCGTTGAAGATAAATTGTAGTCCCCGTCATGTCACTTGTCCATTAAAAGGTCTCTGCCTTTCACCTTTGGGTGAACGTTAATATTTTCCACTGACTTTACAATCGGTCCCACATCTCATTCTATTCACCTTGTTCCAAACTTATGAGGAACGGTTGAGGGAATTGTGTATGTTTAGCCTGGAAAAACGTACATTGAGTGGAGATATGCTAGCCATCCTCAAATAATCTAAAAGGCTGTCACATGGAAGCTGAAGCTTGTTTTCTCCTGCTCTGGAGGCTAGGACCCAAACCAATGGCTTCAAGTTACAGGAAAGAAGGTTCCGACTAAACTTCAGGAATAACTTTCTGGTGATAAGAGCTGTTTGACAGTGAAACAAACTATCTTGGAAGGTGGCGGACTCTCCTTCCTTGGAGGTTTTTAAGCAGAGGTTGGATGTCCGTCTGTCATGGATGCCTGCATTTGCAATTGAATCCATCTCTCACCATGTGAGAGCTAGCAGAGAACATATTCATAAACAGCTAATTATCAACCCTTCTCAGTTCTCAGATAGCTCTTCTTAGCTTCCATATAGCCCAATGGAATTTTCCAGTTAAGCCTTCGGCAACATACATACAAGCATTTTCCATTTCAATGTCAATTAAACCATTATACTTAACATGATGGGACACAGCTAGAGGTGTGTTGACCTTAACAGGATGTGGAGCAAGCATTTAATAAGGAAAAATAATAATACATTGGTCTTCCATTCAAAAATCACCACCCCCAAGGAAAATTTAGATGACCATGTTTAAAATTTGAAGGGAGCCTGTGAATTGTCAACCAGGTAGTGTGAACTGATCACCCTTTTCTCACCCCTGGGCTGCTCTTCCACCTTCCACGATGACATCATCTGATTCTGATTCTAATATTCTCCTAGCCCCTTCCTCACATTCTGCAGGGTTACCGTAGAGACACCAATAAACAACTTTGTACCATCGCCATTCCGTTGCCCACTTCTTACCGGACATTGGATCCATGAGAAGTGCAAGGACGGCTCTCCATTGGCTCGTTTTATATTCGTGCTATTTCAGTGTTCCTGTCGGCATGGCAGGTAGGAAATTGTGCCATTTAATGTTCAGATGTTCTGTTTCATTGTCCCATGAAGCAGACAGAGAAGCCATTTGAAAAGTTGTTATAGCAGGGGAATGGAGTAAATCTTTTGACAACTTAGAGAAGGCAACATACATGGAAGCGGAAATAAGAGAAAAGTGAGAAAGGGGGATTCCATTAAAAAGCCACCAATCACAATCCGCTCCAGAGTCCCAGTATCATCCATGGGGTTTAGATAAGCCACGACTAAGGCCTATTCAGTGTTCTTCAATGGGACTTAGTCTTGAATATTACTTTCACGAGATGCGCCAATCAAGTCTGAGGCGCCTTCAAAATCACAGAATCATTTCGGAACCACTGTCAACCTTCATTGCACTTTGTAGAATAAGGTACATTGTACTTTGTCCAAAGCAGCTCACAACTCAAGAGTTTCCATAACTTCAGTTCCCCCAACTTGCCATAACTTCAGTTCCCCTAACAGACATCTTTGTTATCCTGGCACCTTCAGTTCAGGCCAACTGCCCATGACTCTGCACTGCCTTTTGCACCATAACATTCTCTGGCCAGTTAGAATCTTGCTGGTTACTGTGGTAACAGGAGCAAACAGGTTCCTATGATCTCAGTTCCATGGGTTCCCACTGTGGGATGCTGACTAGAATTGACACTGAGCATGGGTGCATTTGAGGAACACTGGGAAAAATTCACCTTCATGTTTACCCTGGGGGAGACGGGACATAGCAGAACATCATGAAAGACAGAAGCTGCTATGGCAACAGCAGCAGGGTGGGGCTTTTCATCTGTGGAAGAGAGAGGGAAGGAGATAGGATGGAACGAAGATTCCTCCCCAATGGGATCATAAGTCACCAATTCAATTCATAAACTTTATTGCGCAAGCCAAAGGTGATGGCATCGTTCACAGGGGGAACAAAAGGGAAAACCACAATAGCCATAAAAACATTTAAAAAAAGATTTAGCACTACTGGTGCAATTCCATGGCAAGTCTGCTAGAGATTATTTGTTGCATAAACTAGAGGCTGACCTAACAGTAAGAAAACCACTTTGCTAAGGAAGGGCTGATTCTTGCGAAGGCTGATCAGGAACTGCAGGGATCTTTACACTCCTGCTCCCTTTGTTTGCGTTGCAGATCCGGCTCCGAACAGCAGGCGGACCGAAGGGGGTAACAGCCAGCCTCAGAGCACCCCAGTGACTGCCAGCTCCACGGTGGGAGAATGTCAACACAGCCTCTCCCACTCATCAGCACCATGTGAGACCTGTGGTTGGCTGCGGGTTCAAGGATCAGCTCTGCCCTTCCAACAAAACCAAGGCAGCAGCACCACCACCCAGGGATACCTTCATGGTGAAATACCTCTCTTGCAGGGTGTACAGAATGATCAGCAGCAGATGTTCACCCCAGTGGCTCTGCATCCTTCTCTCCATGGGTGGAGCACAACTGGACATCTCTCAGTGCCTTTGTATGCACCACTGCAAACACAGCACAGGGACTTTGCAACGGCCAGACCTATGAATCAATTATATAGACAACCTCACCTCCAGCTGGTTCAGCTGCAGCCTCCTGGTCTTGGTCCCATTCGCCCAACCTCCTTCCAGGATGGGGTGGGCCTCTACCACCATGGAACATTAGCCCCCATCCCACTGGAGCAGAGGAACCCCATCGTCCGGATTGGTAGCACTGTCCCTATGCCACCAGCTGCGAACAATGAGATGCTTCTGGTCCTCCAGCAACCCACCCTGGAACCTACCCCAGCCACTGGGTACTTTCCAGCTTCACAAGGTCTGTGCTCATCTTTGTAAAGGGATCATTTGCTTTCTAATGGGTGTCTGGGACCATCCAACTCACCAGGCAATTAACCTAACCTCAGTAGGTACCATTTCCTAGTACCATTTCCACATGGCCCTGCAGTGTGGGTGAGCGTTGGGTATATTGGAACGGAGTAAGTTGCAATATCCCAAAACTGTTATCCTAATCTACGATGCAACCACATTTGGAATACTGTACAGTGCACAATTCTGCCTCCCCGCTCAAAACAGGTAATTGAGACCTGAAAAAGGTTGAGAAAAGAGAAACCAAGATTATTAAGGGGTTGGAGTAACTCCCTTTTGTAGAACGGTTGGGGCCTAAATTTCAGTTGGACTGACCTATAAGGGTATTATCCTTAATGAAGTCATTGAGTTGGTTTACTAATCCCTATTGATTCACATCATTTAGACTATGGGGAAATGGGCAACAGTTTTAGCTCTTTAACTGCCACTTCAAGATAAAAACAAATCACATAATGTAAAGGTATGGAAGGAACACCATTTATATTAGTTTCAAGATTATGATAGCAAGGGACAACCTCTTATCGCAGCGGAGAGACAAGTATGTTTAGAAAAACAATCCAATTTCATAGCTGAAGTTATTCATGGCTACTGGCCACAACAGCCATATTCTACCTTCCCTATTCTCAGTTGCTGAGAATCACAAGTGGGGGAAACACTGTTGCACCCAGGTCCTCCTTGTAGCATCTGCTACAAGAACAGGATGTTGGAGGAGATGGGCCTTTAGCCTGATCCACCAGTTCTCTTCTCATGGGCTTATGTTCTTAATCCAAAACAGCATGTCATGTGAGCATACCACACACCATATACTACCACCCATAATCCTCTGGGACAATGTTGGATTCAGGGTACCTCATACTATTCAGTTTCCCCGCTTTCACTTCATCACTGAACACTGAAATCTGAGGTGTATAAAAAAATGGACCCCAGTTTATATCACTGAAAACACATAGAGCCCAGAGGCCACTTTAGCCCCTGAACCCACCTCCAGGCAGGCAGCCTGCCCACCTTTAGACAGTTGTGTGCATTATCTAGTTGGAAAGTCTATGGCTGCTGAGCCTCCCTAGGGAGAGAACAAGGCCTTCACTTACCTTCCTCTGGACAGAAGAAAGAGTAACTGAATTAATTAATTAATTGGTGGTCTTCCTTGGCTGTAGAATCACTGATCTCTCCTGATTAATTTCTTTCAGTGGTACAAGTCCCACATGGACTTCAGGGGACAGGAACAGTCAGTGCCCAAGTGACAGGTGTCCTAGGTGCATCTATAGCACAAGGAAAACTGGAAGGAACCCAGCTCAACAATGCTGGGCTGAATGGTAAGTGTGGGAACATACAGTGACTGAGACCATGTGCTTTCCAAGTCTACTTTCCGGGCTAGATGTCATGGCCCAATCTAGCACTTCTGATAGTTTGGCTAAGAATCTACACATGATAAACATGGATCCAGATCCATATGCCATTTTAAAACTTTATTTAATATGGAGATGCTCTAACAGCTAGTCATGGGAGTCTTGGACTTCCTCAAGTTTGTATCAGCCAACTGGAGTAGATTCTATGTCTTCAAACACTGAGAGTTATGCTTTTCATTTGTTTTCTTTCAGTGGTGGAACATCCGCCGCCACCTCCCCAACCAGCTGATGAAGAAAGTCTCCTCCGAGACGAGTTCCAGCTGCCAGAGGACCTCCTCTCTAAGTATCCCGAGATAGAGACCCTGATTGCTTCACTGGAGCCGCTTATTCCAGAAGGCCTATTTCCACCTCTTGCTTCCGGTGAGACAACCAAAGGCAGTGAAGGGGTGCTGATGGAGCGCTGCCTTCCAGAGGAAGCCCTGGGGAGCCACCAGTCATTAGCACCAGTGTCCACAAGGTCTTTCAGAGTAGAGGCAAAGTCAATCCCGGACGCCCCTGAGTCATGCAAAGAGGTGCCAAAAGCCCAGCACCCACATTCCTTGGTGAATGTTCCAAACATCAAGAGCGCAGAGGTGACCATACTCAGAAAGGGCTCAGCAACACAGGGACAGGCGCCGCTTCCTCCAACAGATGAGCAGGATACAAAACCGAATAAGCCCTGGGGTAACCCATTGATCCAGCGCCCAGTCTGCATCTTAAAAGATATCGGGTTTCCGTTTCCACCAGATCCTCTGAGACCCAAATCCTTGAAGAAAACCCAGAAGTCAAAATGTGATTCCACCCAAAGCAAAGGAAAACGCGAGGGGAACGGGAAAACTGAAGGCAAAGCCACCAGCATGACAGGGAGAAGAAAGTGGGGTGTTGCTGAGTCCCAGACATTAACCAAGCTCCCCAGAATCACTCTGGAACCTATCCCAGAGGGCTCTAGTAAATGCCAGCTCGCCCATGAAAAGTCCATGAAGCCGCCAAAGGCATTACCAGAGATTAAAGGGAAAAGGAGAGGCCCTTTGACAAAGGCAGAAGCTTCACCAAAGTTTCCCAAGTGTTTTCTGAGCATAGAGGGAACAAGCATAATGGACTCTAAGGAAAGTCATCCTGGTCAGGAGAAAAAAGGTAAGGAGAAGAGAAAGCTTCCATTTCAAGAGGAGGGAAGTTTTAAAAACGAAGAGGACAATTCGGATAAAGGAAACTCCAAACATTGCCAGACAGGGTTGGAGAAAAATGAGATGGGACCTGAAACCAAAGAGAAGGCTGCCGTGAAAGGGAGCGCACCGGGTTTTAAAGGGAAAAAGATCAAATTGGAAGACCGCCACTTTATGCCAATCCCCAGGACCAATCTGGCTTGGCACATGATGGAGTCTGTACAAGTCTTCCATCCCCTTGGGAAGAAGAACACTACATCCATGGCTGCCAGAAACCTCCCTCCGGTAACTGCCACCAGCAGTATTTCTGGGAACACACAGGCTCCACAGGAAATACCTCTTCTGAAGTCCCTGCATAAGCCAGTGCCCCCTCCCCAGCCCCCCTCCCTGCCAAGGCCAGCACCCTTCTTGGCGCGGAGGCTGGCACCCCTCTCCTTTCCTCGGCAGCAATCTTCTTCTTCTTCCCAAAGACTGCCCACCCATTGTGAACATCCATTGCCAAAGCCGTTGCCAAAGCCATCAGCTTCACACGCCCATGAAGGATGGCCATCCAGCTCTCAGCTTCCCCACCCCAGCTGGTGGAGACCACATCCCCCCGATTCTGAGAGGCTGCCCACCCGACCTCACCGGCCAGCTGTGCCAGATGAAATCCCCAGGTTCCTAAGCAACATCCGGTCATCTGCAACGAGAGCTCAGCCCTTGCAAGTGCAACCACCAGCCTCTCCGCCATACCGAGGGGATACTTTTATTCCCTGGAGGACACCTCCAGACGACCTCGAAGAATCCTTGCCAATAACTGAAGAACAACGGCCCATCCGAGAGGCAATGAAAAGGCAAGCTCAGAGAGAGAGGGAGGAGGCATCACACTGGACTTCCGTAGGGAGGGTGAAATATTTTGTGGAGCGTGAGAAGGAAATGAACATTTCAAATCGGTATGGGTATCCATGGCGTTACTGAGGGGTCTAGAGGTTCCCTCCATTGAATAAGGCGAGTCAGAGACTATTGATGAAAGTAGTGTTTACCTTTTGCCCCAACATATTTTTTAGGCATGAGAGTAAGGTTATTCTAGAGCAACCTCATTGCTTCCACAGTGTGAGTTTACTATAGTTTGAATTACTCTAATTTAATTTAATTAGATTAAATTAAATTACTCTATTTAAACATAAAAATGTTTACAGTAGAACCTGCCAATTGCTTTAACTTGAAAAATGGAATTATATTTTGTTTATCTAGCAATGAATTTATATATGAAAATAAAAATAGAAATATATAAGGAATAAGACAATATTGTAAATCAAGTATAAAAGCTGCTCATCTTGCAATGGGGTCATATATAATGAATAGACCATGGAGCCGCAGGTTAATTCTGTGTCCAGGGCGGCTGTCTATCAGCTCCATATGGTACTCAGGCTGAGACGCTACCTGCCCGCAGACTGTCTCACTAGAGTGGTGCATGCTCTAGTTATCTCCCGCTTGGACTACTGCAATGCGCTCTACGTGGGGCTACCTTTAAAGGTGACCCGGAAACTGCAATTAATCCAGAATGCGGCAGCTAGACTGGTGACTGGGAGTGGCCGCCGAGACCACATAACACCGGTCCTGAAAGACCTACATTGGCTCCCTGTACGTTTCTGAGCACAATTCAAAGTGTTGGTGCTGACCTTTAAAGCCCTAAATGGCCTCGGTCCTGTATACCTGAAGGAGCGTCTCAACCCCCATCGTTCTGCCCGGACACTGAGGTCCAGCGCCGAGGGCCTTCTGGCGGTTCCCTCACTGCGAGAAGCAAAGCTACAGGGAACCAGGCAGATAAACAACTTCCTGACATTTAGAAAACACCTAAAGGCAGCCCTGTTTAGGGAAGTTTTTAATCTGTGATATTTTAATGTATTTTAGTATTTGTTGGAAGCCGCCCAGAGTGGTGGGGGAAACCCAGCCAGATGGGCGGGGTATAAATAAATAAATAAATAATAATAATAATAATAATAATAATAATAATAATAATAATAATAATAGACACATATAAAGAATAAACTACATAGCTATCTTAGAGCTCAAAGCTATCAAATCAGGAAAGGGAAGAAATTGGGATGAATATGAAGGTATCAGGGGTGTTCATCAATGTTAGTCTGCTCTACCTACTAAATTATGGCTGTTCTCATTTTTTAAAAAGCATTCATCCTGAGTAGCAAAGATCCCACCCTTTGAAGTCAATGTCCCAGGGAGCTTTCCAGTGTTAAAAGCAAGAAAGAGAAAATCAGAGTAGCACTTGGTAAAAGGTAAAGGGACCCCTGACCATTAGGTCCAGTCGTGACCGACTCTCGGGTTGCGGCGCTCATCTTGCTCTATTGGCCAAGGGAGCCATCGTACAGCTTCCAGGTCAAAGCCGCTTCTGGCGAACCAGAGCAGCACACGGAAACGCCATTTACCTTCCTGCCGGAGTGGTACCTATTTATCTGCTTGCACTTTGACATGCTTTTGAACTGCTGGGTTGGCAGGATCTGGGACCAAGCAACGGGAGCTCACCCCATTGTGGGGATTCGAACCGCCAACCTTCTGATCGGCAAGCCCTAGGTAGGCTCTGTGGTTTAACCCACAGCGCCACCCGTGTTCAGCAATTGGCACACTTCGTAAATACTCAATTTGGGCTTTGGAGCACAGTGACTGTTTCTATGTGAGTCTTTTAAAGGATCTCCCTAGGATCTAGTTCTTCATTAAAATCACAGCCCATGGAAGTGGAATCTCCCCTGGTGGTGTCTGTGTGGACGGCAGTGTTTAAATATATAGAAATCATAAAAGGGGTAAATACAAAGCGCTACAAAAGCCATCGGGGCAAAATTCGTGGGTGGGTGTTATATTTCAGACCACTCCAGTTTATTGTGTTTTTGAACAACTTGCTGGTTCATTCATATGACTCACTAGTGCTATAAGTAATTACCGTAGATGGTCTTCTGCAGTAGACATGCATGCCAAAGGCACAAATATTTTCAACCCTAAAAATAAATGAATTCATTGGCTATTACAATTGTGTTTCAAAAAGAAACAAGAGCATGCTCTTCAAACACACTGTGCTCCAAACATGGTTTTAAAAGGGGCTCTATCTAAAGCAGGGGTCGGCAACCTTTTTCAGCTGTGGGCTGGTCCACTGTCCCTCAGACCATGTGGTGGGCCGGACTATATTTTTTGGGGGGTGAACAAATTCCTATGCCCCACAAATAAAACACCAGGTTGTTGTTGTTTAGTCGTTTAGCCGTGTCCGACTCTTCGTGACCCAATGGACGCCAGACACTCCTGTCTTCCACTGCCTCCTGCAGTTTGGTCAAACTCATGTTTGTACCTTCGAGAACACTGTCCAACCATCTCGTCCTCTGTCGTCCCCTTCTCCTAGTGCCCTCCATCTTTCCCAACATCAGGGTCTTTTCCAGGGAGTCTTCTCTTCTCATGAGGTGGCCAAAGTATTGGAGCCTCAGCTTCACGATCTGTCCTTCCAGTGAGCACTCAGGGCTGATTTCCTTCAGAATGGATAGACTTGATCTTCTTGCAGTCCATGGGACTCTCAAGAGTCCCCTTCATCACCATAATTCAAAAGCATCAATTCTTCGGCGATCAGCCTTCTTTATGGTCTAGCTCTCACTTCCATACATCACTACTGGGAAAACCATAGCTTTAACTATATGGACCTTTGTCGGCAAGGTGATGTCTCTGCTTTTTAAGATGCTGTCTAGTGTTTGTCATTGCTTTTCTCCCAAGAAGCAGGCGTCTTTTAATTTCGTGACTGCTGTCACCATCAAGGAGCCCAAGAAAGTAAAATCTCTCACTGCCTCCATTTCTTCCCCTTCTATTTGCCAGGAGGTGATGGGACCAGTGGCCATGATCTTGGGTTTTTTTTTTTATGTTGAGCTTCAGACCATATTTTGCGCTCTCCTCTTTCACCCTCATTAAAAGGTTCTTTAATTCCTCCTCGCTTTCTGCCATCAAGGTTGTGTCATCTGCCTATCTGAGGTTGTTGATATTTCTTCTGGCAATCTTAATTCCGGCTTGGGATTCATCCAGTCCAGGCTTTCGCATGATGAATTCTGCATATAAGTTAAATAAGCAGGGAGACAATATACAACCTTGTCGTACTCCTTTCCCAATTTTGAACCAATCAGTTGTTCCATATCCAGTTCTAACTGTAGCTTCTTGTCCCACATAGAGATTTCTCAGGAGACAGATGAGGTGATCAGGCACTCCCATTTCTTTAAGAACTTGCTATAGTTTGCTGTGGTCGACACAGTCAAAGTCTTTTGCTTAGTCAATGAAGCAGAAGTAGACGTTTTTCTGGAACTGAGCCGAATTCAAGGTGTTGGGACATAAAACCCTTAGTGGCTTGGGAAACTACCTGAGTAGAGGGACTAGCCCCTTAGGGTTTTTTAAGAAGGTCGCTACCAGGAGGTCATGATGTGGTTAAAAAAATAGGAGGGGTAGTTGGAGGGTTTATTGAGCCCAACTAAAGTTGTGTGCATTGGCTGGATTCAGGATGTTTTGGGGATGGTTCTCACATTTCCAAGGCAGAATGCACTGTTAAAAAGACATCTCAGGGTAGATCCAGAATCTGTGGTTTTGGATGTCCAAAAAATTGCAAGGACATTATTGCCCCTGCGAAATGAAACCAAGCTGACTGGGGAAATACTCACTGCTCAAAAAACCCTCAAAAATATGGAGTGGGCAGAAGCCCACCCATCCAAATATACTTGGGGTAAGAGCAGTGCTGTGCGGCGAATTTTTTCGTAGGGGCACCAGCTTGCAAGGGCAATGGGGGGGTGTTGATGTTGTGCCCGTGAGCATAGCGCCTCCTTCCTTAGCTGGGAAGAAGATTCCCAGGCTTTGGGAATGAGGCACCAGGGAAACATTTAGGGAACTAGCCTAGTCCCCCTATTCCAACGACTGCACACCACGGGGGAGGGTGATATATCCCCCAGTCTTTTTTGCTCGTTTTCTCACTCCCCCTTCCTTTATGCAAGTCATGGCAGAGATCTCCATTGTATCCCTCAAAGCTCAATGTGCAGAAGCTGACAATTTCTGCAGCTGCTTCAAACACAATTCTAGGATCCCAGCTGCTTCCTCTCTGGAGAGTCTCCTTTCTGGGGCCCAGTCCATCCCATCCCATGTCCTGTTCCAAATCAAAATCTTGCCAATGTAAAATGTTTAAGAAGAAGGCAGCCCTTAGACCATTGTGCTGTCATGCTCCTTTGGGTATCAATCTGTAGATCAGGCACCCCCAAACTTCGGCCCTCCAGATGTTTTGGACTACAATTCCCATCATCCCTGACCACTGGTCCTGTTAGCTAGGGATCATGGGAGTTGTAGGGCAAAACATCTGGAGGGCCGAAGTTTGGGGATGCCTGCTGTAGATTATCCCTCACATCTTTTCTGATCTGTGCATAGACCGCCCCCAGCCCCCAGAGATTATGCTTGTCCCCAGTTGTGGAGCAAACCAGAATCCTCTTGACATCCATACTCAAAGGAAAAAAAAACTTTTCTAAGACTTATTAATGAGGACAAGCTAATTTGTTAAGCTGAATGATGGGTTGGGTCTCTGAATGATGATTCTCCAGAGTTTATGCTATTGCATTATATTATTTCTGGAGGGGGAACCTGTTTGAGACGTCCTTGGACCCTGGAGATCACCACCTTTAAGCAGAGATGAACAAACACTTCCCTTGCATCAGAAAATACAGAGCTAATCTCCTCAGCAGATGAAGGAGGCCAGTTTCCTCCTATGCAGAACAAGTCCACTTCCTTTGTTCTTCACATTGACAGGAGCAAGTGAGCAAGTGCCTTTACTTAAGTAAGTGTGAATATAGTTATGTTTTTGGGGTGGGAGCAAGACTCCCCTAAAATATCTGGATTCAGTGAAGGGTTAGAATTTAAGGAAACCCCTAAATTACTGGGCCTATTGGGCCTTGAGTTTAAAGTGGGTTTTCCATGTCCAGGAAACCACTTGGCAGAAGAACCATCAAAAGGTAATCATTGGAATGGCCAAGACAAACCCATTAAGAAGGTCAGTTTCTGTCTTGGCTGGACAGAAAATGGGGAAAGCCCTCTCTGAGGTAAGAGATAATTAGCAGAGACAAAAGGACAGAGTTTCAGGAGGGTGGAGCAGAACTGCAGTGGGCAATGAGGTAAGCAAACAGGAAAGAATTGTCATTTTTGAAGCTGGAGAGTGGGGGGGGGGCAAAGCATGAAGCTGCAGAAGAGGTGAGACATGATATTTGGAGTCTCTTGGAATCTGAGGCTGCAGCAATGGAAGAAACAGGACCCTCTTGGGATGTGAATGCTCTGATCTCTCTCAATCTAGACACAGATTGCATACATATGTAAATAAACCATGTATCATAAAGAGATAACGGACTCCACTTGGCCTCATTGTTCCAAAAGTAAACACAGACCCTGGTAAGCATGCCTGGCACCTCTAGAATCTCTCACTGCTCATAGATTGGTGAAACAATGTGTCACCCACTTAAAAGCTTCTAACATCCAAGAAATCTATTGAGGATTATTTAATGGTTACTAATCAGTATCTGCTGAATTCACCCAGTACAATTAAAGCCCATGACCCCTCAATTTCTACATTCCAGTCATGAGTCTTATCCCACCAGGTTTCAATAATTTCTATTAGGTCATATCTGCCACCCTGTATTAAGAGTTCAAATTTGTCTTCATTGTTTCCTATACTCTGTGCATTTGTATAGAGACAACTGAAACCACAAGACGTTCCCTCCAGCTGCTTCCTTCTTGTAGTTTCCTGCCCTTTAGCAGGTTTCTGTAGCACCACCTCATTTTCCTGTGCATCAACGTGTTTTCCTTTCATCTGTAATATTGTCTCCCTCCTCAGGATTTAGTTTAAAGCTCCCCTGATGGGGTTCATGAGACCCTTAGCAAACACATTCTTGCCAACCACTGTGAGGTATAACCAATCTCTTGCCAGAAGTCCATCCTCAAGGAAGCAGGAACCATGGTCCAAGAAGCCAAACCATTCCTGACAACACCTGAGCAGCCACTGGTTTACCTCCAGTATCTTCCCCTCTCTTCCTGGGCCACAGCGATCAACAGGAAGCAGTGATGAAAAAACCCTAAGGCCCTTCAGCTTCTAATCCCTTGCTATGTCAGCTTCTTAAAGTCCCTTGCTATGTCTGTGTCTGTCAGTATCTCAAAACCAAAATACAATATGAGGAGAGGAAAGAGGGATTTCTGCATAGCTCAGTTTGGGCAGCTAGCAAGCAGAGGGTGGGGAATTTACTAGCCTAAACATTTCTTCTTCTTGCCCCTACGGCAGCTTTAGCCTAATGAGTCCTGGGAATGCAACAGACTTCTCTGAATCATTCCTCCATGGCTTCCCAACCCAGCCAGAGTTTCAAGGGCTCCTCTTCCTGCTATTCCTCTCCGTGTACCTGCTGGCCATTCTGGGGAACGCAACAATCATCTTCTTGATCCGTTCTGATTTACAGCTCCTCCACGCTCCTATGTATTTCTTCCTCAGCAACCTTGCCTTAGCTGACTTGGGCTTCATCTCCACCACAGTCCCCAAAGTGCTAGAAAACTTGTTGTCTCATAAAAAGACCATCTCCTTTCATGCCTGCCTGGTGCAGATGTACTTTTATGTGTCTTTTGGCAACTCAGACAGCTTCCTGTTGGCTTCCATGGCCTACGACCGTTACGTGGCCATCTGCTCCCCCCTGCGTTATTCTGCCCTGATGAGCCGTAAGCGTTGCCTCCTCCTCGCATCAGTGTCCTGGGCTATCCCTATTGTCCACTCTCTGCTTTATACCATTTTGATGTCCCGCATTTCGTTCTGTGACTCTAGGGAGATCCCACATTTCTTCTGCGATCTTTACCCTTTGTTGGAGATCTCTTGCTCAGACAGCAGTGTCATTGAAATGCTGCTTCTGACTGAAGGGGTGGTGGAGGTCCTGGGGCCATTTGTGCTGATCGCCATCTCCTATGTGCGCATTTTCTACACCATCCTGAAGATTCCATCCAGCTCTGGAAAGAAAAAGGCTTTCTCCACCTGCGGGTCCCACATTGCTGTGGTGGTCTTGTTCTATGGCACTGTGAGCTGGGTTTATTTCAAGCCACGTTCCAACAACTCGGATCGCAAGGACACTGTGGCCTCTGTCATGTATACCATGGTGACCCCTATGCTGAATCCCTTCATCTACAGTCTCAGGAATAGTGAAATGAAAGCGGCCATGAAGAGGGTCATTAGGCACCATTTTCATTAGTGTCTTTAGCTGTCACATCTTATAGTAGCAGGAGTGGGAGCCAACATCACTTGGACACTAGAGCACACAGATGGTGTGTCCGCTTTCGGGTCTGTTTTAAACTTTGGCCAAAATGATGGGTATCTGTAATGGGGAAACGGACTGCAATCTGTCTTTCAGGTATTTGGGGCCTGCATGTGCTAGGATTAGCTGAGCTTTTGTTGTTGTTGTTTAGTCATTTAGTTGTGTCCGACTCTTCATGGACCAGAGCATAACTACCATAAGCAAATATTTTCTTAACCCTAATACATACAGTAAAGATCAGCATCATAATCATATATGTCCCTTATATTAACTATCACTCCCCTGTAAGTAATAACCAGACTTCAAATATAATTAAATCTTCCAAGAGTAGATTTATGATTTAGGACTAGTATAGGCAACCAAATGGTCTTTGCATTATTCACTCACACAGGAAGCCTCCGCCCTCTCTATAGGGTATAGTTGCATTCAAACTAACCATCTCCCTTGTTCTCTCTTTTTTTAGCATGTGTCTGTGGCATATTGTTACACCCACGCTTTAGGGCTTTTTTTGGTTCACTGGGGACTTATGTTACTCTTTAGATATAAGTTGTATACTGTATATGTGCTTAATGCAGTGTTTCTCAAACTTGGGTTCTCAGCTACTGTTGAACTACAACTCCCATCACCCCTAGCTAGCAGGACCAGTGGTCAGTGGTGATGGGAATTCTAGTTCAACAACAGCTGGAGACCCAAGTTTGAGAAACACCGACTTAATGATTGCATTGCTGCCCATATATGTGCAAGGCCGTCTTAAGCATATCCGGCGCCGTGGTGCAAAGATCCCTCCGGCGCCCTCCCCCCATTTCTCACAGTGGTTGACCTTTTCCCAAGCCTCTGCGGGGATTGTTCTCCTCCCTTGGAGGCTTGGGAAGGAAGCTGCACACCCGCCAGCCATATAGTTGGCAGGGCGCAGCTTCCATCCTAAGCCTCTGCAGGGATAGCTCTCCTCCCGCAGAGGCTTGGGAGGCAAGCTGCATGCCCGCCAGCCATATGGTTGATGGGGCACAGCTGGTGGGCATGCAGGAAGGAAAGGGGAGCCGAGCAGGCTCCCCCACTCGCTGGAGCGCCCCTGAGAGGCCAGTGCCCTGGCGCAATGCGCCAGTAAGCCCAATAGGAAGGACGGCTTTGTATGTGTTTTTCTCCCCCCCCCTCTTTTTTCCTGTATTTGTAACTTTTTGTATTTTTCTGATGTATATTTGTGTTTTTATTCATCGTGCTTTTAAACAATAAAATTTATCTATAGGAAGAACCTCCAAAGAAGGAGAGGCCACCCAGGACCGAGGAAGATCGTTCCACTGTCTTCAGAAAGTTTTTCCATATGTTTAGCTGGAATCTCTTGTAACTTGAAGCCATTGGTTCAGATTGTACCCTCTGGAGTACAATCTTGCTCCATCTTCCATGTGATAGCTTTTTAGGTATTTGAAGATGACTATCATATCTCCTCTCATGGAGGACTTCTGTCAAAAAGCCTTACTGAAATCAAGACTCTCTACATCCACAGCATTCCCCTGATCCACTTACAACGCTATAAAAAATAATAATGAGATTTGTCTGGCATGACTTGTTTTTGAGAAAGCCATGCTGGGTCTTAGTAATCACAGCATCCTTTTCTAAATGCTCACACCGATCAAGTAATTATTTGTTCTAGGACCTTTTCTGGTATCAATGTCAAGCTGACTGGTCTTCCTCCCATCTCCCTTTGAAGATGGGGACAAAAATTGCTCGCCTCCACACCGCAGGGACCTCACTTGCTCTCCAAGAATTCTCAAAGATTATAGAGAGAGGTTCTGAGATTACATCCTCGAGCTCCTTCTAGGACCCTTGGTGCAGCTCATCATTCCCTGGAGATTTGAATTCATTTAAAGTAGCTAGATGTTCCCTTACCTTTTCCTATTTTGTTCTTCAGCTCCCTCCTTGCATTGCTGGGCACTGTTTTCATTTGTGTGTAATAAACCAATCTTCCTCTATTTCCTGGTGTGCAGAGTCTTTGTTGGGCAAAAGGGTAAAGGTATACAACCATTTTAAATGGATGCATGCAGTGACTCCACAGAAAAGTTTCCAATCCTCTCAGAGTTGCACAATTAAAATATTTGTAATGCGTGAGCCATGGCCAGTGCAAGACCTTTGGGCACGTGAAGTGAACCACAAAATGGTGTCCCCCTCTGGGGAAGAAGGAATGAGTGAAGATCTAAATCAGGAAGGAGCAGCAGTGGCCAGTTCATTCATTGTGAAGGGAGGGGTTTGCTAATTGTATTATTGAGCTAAATCTGATCATATAGTTGCATTGTATAATTCTGATTGTGTGGCTTAGCCCCACCCTCCGCCTTTCCCTGGGATGCCTTGCTTAAAATGCTTTTTCTTTGCCTCTCTCTGTGTGTCAAAGTGTAATGTAAGTGAGACAGCTTCCTATCAAGGCCGAATAAGCTGACCTTGTGTGGAACACAGAGAAAGCCTTATCAGTGGATAAGCTTGACGCTGGAAGCTGCTATGCTTGACGCATAGTCTTACTCAAGGCTGAGTCAGCATGTGTTTATGCACAGGACCGGACACGGATCTTCCTTATATGTACTTGTGACCCCCTTGCGTGCGCACATTTACAGAGGAGGGGGAAGGAGCCCAAGAAGTATATAAGAAGCTTTGCAAATTTGTGTTACTCTACTCTTGTCGTGAAACATGGATCACCGAGAGTCCCTTAAATATAAGGATTAAATTCTTTCTCTGAATTCAACCACCGGTGTCATTATTGACTGTCTCTGTCCTGCCTGGGCGCAACTAAAGGACCCTTGGAAGCTAATAAGGCTACAATTGGAGACCAGATCTGCTGCCCCATGGATCCTGCTGCCTGAGGCAATCACATCACCTTGCTTCATGGGTGGGCCAGCCCTAGTGTGAACATCTTGCCACCTGGAGTGTGTGTAGCAAGTTTTGAATATCAGAACATCACACATTAAACGCTTCCAATACAAGGCTGCCTTCTGATGTCTATGGAAGGTTGTATAATTATTTATCTTTTTGACATCTGACAGGAGTTCCACAGGGTGGGCGCCACTACCCAGAAGGCCCTCTGCCAGATTCCCTGTAACCTCACTTCTCACAATGAGGGAACCACCAGAAGGCCCTCGGAGCTGGACCTCAGTTGTTCAGGCTGATCAGATGTGATTCTGGATAGCTCTTGTGTCTGCACCTGGGGAGAGGAGGTGCTTATTCAATTTGCACATGACCAAAACATAAAAGGAAAGTTGGCACACAAGCCAGAGTTAGACACATGCCAGGTGTCCTTATATGTCCAAATCTTATAATTGTGCAGCTGGTTATTCCCACCTAAGTGTAGAACCTTACATTTTTCAAAACTGTTAAGGCCATCTTGAATCCTGATTCTGTCTTCTGCAGCATTAGCTACCCCTCCTTCTGGTAGTTTGGTGTCACCTGCAAATGTGATGAGCATCCCCTCAATTCCTTCATCCAAGTCATTGATAAAGACAACAGGACCAGGACAGAATCCTGGGGCATCCCACTTGCCATTTTTTTCCAGGATGACGAGAAACCATGAATGAGTATTCTTTGGGTTCAGTCAGTCAATCAGCTACAAAATCCACAAGCATATCATTTTTTTTAATGCTTTATTGAAATTGATTAATAACAAAAACAAATCTTGTGTATTGAATATACAAATAAAAATTAATTCAATCCTATACAATCCGTTTCATCATACATTCTTACTACAATACAAAAGACTTCCTGTCAGCTCCCAATGTATTTACCATTTCTGTTATCGAATGTACTTATAAACGGCCTCGGTCCAGTATACCTGAAGGAGCATCTCCTCCCCCATCGTTCTGCCCGGACACTGAGGTCCAGTGCCAAGAGCCTTCTGGCGGTTCCCTCGCTACGAGAAGCTAAGTTACAGGGATCCAGGCAGAGGGCCTTCTCGGTAGTGGCACCCACCCTGTGGAACGCCCTCCCACCAGAGGTCAAAGAAAACAACAATTACCAGACCTTTAGAAGGCATCTTAAGGCAGCCCTGTTTAGGGAAGCTTTTAATGTTTGATGGATTTCTGTATTTTAATGTTTTGTTGGAAGCCGCCCAGAGTGGCTGGGGGAACCCGGCCAGATGGGCGGGGTATAAATAAATTATTATTATTATTATTATTATTATTATTAATTACTTTATTCTTTTTATATTATCTAATACTTTCTTATAGCCTGTCGTACCAATTTTCCTTATTTTTTATTGTTATTTTGCACAGAAATTTCAGCCTTACTGAAATCAAGGTACATTATGTCAACAGCATTCCGACAACCCTGCAGCACTATCAAAAAGAAGAAGAAATGAGATTCATGTACCATGATTTGTTTTTGAGAAACCTATGTTGAATCTTAGTAACCACTGCATCTTTTTCTAAGTGCTCACAGACCAGCTGTTTCATTATTTGTTCTAGGACCTTTCCTGGTATCAACAGCAAGCTGACTTCCTCCCAAGGTTCCCAGTACTTCCACCTTGTCCATCAGTTCTATACCCTGTCAAGCCTTATGGATTAAGTAGTGGTTTCACATAGCTCACCACCCAATACCCTCCATGTTGGTAAAACACACCAACCCCAAACTGAAGAAAACATTTCACAAACAAATTTACCTGATAGGCAAAAATTGGAATGGGCATGACTAGTCTTTGTCTCAGTCCCTGATCTGCAACACAGGAATAATAAAAAAAAAACAACTGACCTACTTATAGGTTTGTTGTAAAGATGTGGGGGACAGGAGGCGGGCAGGTGTGGAGGACTCCCTGGTCCTGAATGGGGTAACTGTGCCCCTGAAGGACCAGGTGCGCAGCCTGGGAGTCATTTTGGACTCACAGCTGTCCATGGAGGCGCAGGTCAATTCTGTGTCCAGGGCAGCTGTTTATCAGCTCCATCTGGTACGCAGGCTGAGACCCTACCTGCCCGCAGACTGTCTCGCTAGAGTGCTGCATGCTCTAGTTATCTCCCGCTTGGACTACTGCAATGCGCTCTACGTGGGGCTACCTTTGAAGGTGACCCAGAAACTACAGCTAACCCAGAATGCGGCAGCTAGACTAGTGACTGGGAGCGGCCGCCGAGACCACATAACACCGGTCCTGAAAGACCTACATTGCATACATGATGCTACATCATGTATGCTACGACGGCGGCAAGAATTCTAATCGCCAAGAACTGGAAATCACATGTACTACCAATGATCGACGACTGGCAGATGAAGATGATGGAGTTTATGGAACTGGCTGAGATGACCGGAAGAATCCGCAACCGGGGAGAGGAAGTGACAGAAGAAGAATGGAAAGACTTTAAGCTATATTTTAAAAAATATGCAAAAGTGATATATCAAGATCAGAATTAGGTTGTAAATAAACTGTGGAACTTATGAATATGTTAAATGAAAGGAGTAAAATAAGATTATACAAGGTGATTAAATGGTTTAGAATTTGCTAAAGTATAAACGTGCTAATGAACCACAGGGGAAGGGAACCCGAGGGGGTCCCTATATACAATGTGAACATACAAAGGAACAAGTATCTTTAATTGTGTGTTTTCTTTTCTTCTTTTTTTTATCTTTTTATCTTTTTTGTATAGTGTTATTGTTACAGTTTTTTCTTTTTGTGTTTACCTATTTTTATATTTTGGAAAATTCTAATAAAAAATATTATAAAAATAATAATGAAAGACCTACATTGGCTCCCAGTACATTTCCGAGCACAATTCAAAGTGTTGGTGTTGACCTTTAAAGCCCTAAACGGCCTCGGTCCAGTATACCTGAAGGAGCGCCTCCACCCCCATCGTTCTGCCCGGACACTGAGGTCCAGTGCCAAGGGCCTTCTGGCGGTTCCCTCGCTACGAGAAGCCAAGTTACAGGGAACCAGGCAGAGGGCCTTCTCAGTAGTGGCACCCACCCTGTGGAACGCCCTCCCACCAGAGGTCAAAGAGAACAACGATTACCAGACCTTTAGAAGACATCTTAAGGCAGCCCTGTTTAGGGAAGCTTTTAATGTTTGATGGATTTCTGTATTTTAATGTTTTGTTGGAAGCCGCCCAGAGTATTATTATTATTATTATTATTATTATTATTATTATTATTTATTACTTTATTCTTTTTATATTATATAATACTTTCTTATAGCCTGTCGTACCAATTTTCCCTGTTTTTTATTGTTATTTTGCACAGAAATTTCAGCCTTACTGAAATCAAGGTACATTATGTCAACAGCATTCCGACAATCCTGCAGCACTATCAAAAAGAAGAAGAAATGAGATTCATGTACCATGATTTGTTTTTGAGAAACCTATGTCGAATCTTAGTCATCCCTGCATCTTTTTCTAAGTGCTCACAGACCAACTGTTTCATTATTTGTTCTATCTAGGACCTTTCCTGGTATCAACAGCAAGCTGACTTCCTCCCAAGGTTCCCAGTACTTCCACCTTGTCCATCAGTTCTATACCCTGTCAAGCCTTATGGATTAAGTAGAGGTTTCACATAGCTCACCACCCAATACCCTCCATGTTGGTAAAACACACCAGCCCCAAACTGAAGAAAACATTTCACAAACAAATTTATCTGATAGGCAAAAATTGGAATGTGCATGACTAGTCTTTGTCTCAGTCCCTGATCTGCAACACGGCAATAATAATAAAAAAAAACACAACTGACCTACTTATCGGTTTGTTGTAAAGATGACTGAAATAGTGCGTTTGAAGATCATGCATTGTATTATTTTCTGAAATTTCCTCTGAAAGCTCATCCTTAGATATGGCGTATGTCTGGGGTCCCCAATGTGGCTGTGGGCATCATAGTACCTTCACAACAAGGCCCCATGCCCCTACCATGATTTTTAAAAATTAATTGAGGTTTTTTTGGATGGGAGTTATTTGCTATGGGAGCCAATCAATCAATCAGGATGTTTATTCGGCTTTACGCCCATCATAAAACACAACACAACAAAATAAATCAAATAAAACAGCGGACTCGTACAAGCCACAAATAATATAACACAATTCTATGGGAGCCTTGTCTGGGTTTTTTTCGTGGGAGGATGTTTTCTGTTATTTATTTCTTGGTGTTCGTTTTGGAGGGTAATTTGCCTGTTTGGAGGGGGCTGTTCTTCTGAGACTTGCCAATTTCTCTTCTGTGAAAAGGGTATTTTTCTGGTGCCCATAAGAGTTTCTTAGATTTCCAGGTGTGCTCCAAGGCCCCCAAAGGTTGAGGACCTGTGTCATAAGTGATCTTTCACTAAAGTGGAAAAGGGAGTAAAAGTTGGGTTGGAAAATCTCCTGTTGACTGTATGGAGGGACTTGGAAATTTCATACCACAGAACCTGCAGTGCTTTGCTCTAATTTTGATTAACAACTTCCCTGTGGAGATATGCTCTCCTGCTGCTTTTGTCCTTGGCAACCAAAGCCCACACCATTGAAATCCTCTCCAGTTTGATACGTTTATATGCTCTTCTGTGCTACTGCTTCAGTTTATTTACTTCAGCGAAACCAATGTCCAGGTATGCAAGTCGTTCTTGCCCTTTCAACTTTGCAAGCATAGCTGGGGTCTTCATTGCCATTTGGCATGACCTTCAGTAAATAAGGAAGTGGATCCCCCCTATACCCGACAGTTGATTGCATATCTCCTCTGTTCTCTGACTTATTTTCTCACTGGAATTCCTGCTTTCCATTGGTTCATTAATTTCACATTGAAATGTTTTAGGCCGATTGCCGCCTCAAGTTAGTTGTGCAATCTCCAATTGCTTTCCCTCCATATAGGAAAGCAGAAAACATTTTATCATCATCGTCATTACCATCCGGGGTCTATCCCTTTGTCAAATTACCAAGATTCAACAAGGTGAGTCTGAACCTTGTAGGTAATATTCTGTTGTTTCCAGGGTGTTGATTGATGTTGCACAGTTGACCCGATACAGCAGTGTTGGTGACTGTGGTCCTCCAGATGTTTCTGGGCTGCCATCATCTCTCATGCTTGGGTATACTGTCTGGGGCTAATGGGAGATGACGTCTAACAACATCTGGAGAGCCACAGGCTCGCCATCCCTGCTATACAGCTCCAAAAGGAACAGGATAGAAGCAGGAACCTTATTTTAGAAACTGCTGCGATTTTTCATTAATGCCTTTTCAAGATGATAATAATAATAATAATAATAATAATAATAATAATAATAATAATAATAATAATTTTTGATTGATACCCTGCCCATTTGGCTAGGTTTCCCCAGCCCCTCTGGGCGGCTTAAAATACACTAATTTCTTAAAGATTAAAAGCTTCCCTAAACGGGGCTGCCTTCAGATGTCCTCTAAAAGTCTGGTAGTTGTTTTTCTTTTTGACATCTGGTGGGAGGGCGTTCCACAGGGCGGGGTGCCACTACCGAGAAGGCCCTCTGCCCTGGTATCCCTCTGAATGTAATTTTGCCGTTGTCTCTGGGACAAATTGTTGTTGTTGTTGTTTAGTCGTTTAGTCATGTCCGACTCTTCATGACCCCATGGACCAGAGCACACCAGGCACTCCTGTCTTCCACTGCCTACCGCAGTTTGGTCAAACTCATGTTCGTAGCTTCAAGAACACTGTCCAACCATCTCGTTCTCTGTTGTCCCCTTCTCCTAGTGCCCTCCATCTTTCCCAACATCAGGGTCTTTTCCAGGGAGTCTTCTCTTCTCATGAGGTGGCCAAAGTATTGGAGCCTCAGCTTCAGGATCTGTCCTTCCAATGAGCACTCAGGGCTGATTTCCTTCAGAATGGATAGGTTTGATCTTCTTGCAGTCAAATTAGATATTATTTATTCTTTTAAATATGTGTTCATTATCTGGCCATTTTTATTTTGAAAAAAGGCGGGGTGGGTGGGTGGGGGAGCAGCTGCACGGAGCCTAAACCAGAAAGTGTTTCTGATCTGGATTCAGTTCCACACTATTTCCCCAACATTAATCTCCCCGGTGCTATTTGACCCCAGCAGCATTGTTTGCAGGAAACAACAATTATTTTGGGTGAGTGCAGAGGGAAATAATGAATTCCATTTTTAAACTCAGGGAGGCTAACTGGCAGATGAGCAATGAAGTGGCAAATGCAGTTCAGTAAGTAAATGTAAAGGGATGCATATAAAAGGGGGGGCAGGAGAGAGGCCAACTTTCAGTATTTTTTAGCCACGAGTGAAATCAGGACTGTGATTGATGATTCAGCTATTTGGACACCAGACTAGAGAAATCTCTGGTATTCTAAAGAGCTGCTCCTTCCCCCTCCCCTTTAGTGAACTTTTCTTTCTTTCTTTCTTTCTTTCTTTCTTTCTTTCTTTCTTTCTTTCTTTCTTTCTTTCTTTCTTTCTTTCTTTCTTTCTTTCTTTCTTGGAGTCTCTGTAATTCTGAAGACCTACTAACTTCCCCACTTCCCCCTCCCTTTCTTCCTAACAACCAAGACTTATCTTTCCTCTGGTAGTTTAATATGAGAGAAGGCACTCCCTACATACTACTGTATTGTCTGCAGGGCCGGCTCTAGGGGTAGGCTGGGTGGCGCAGGGCGCCAGGGCGCCGCCCGGAAGCCATGCTGCGCCCTGCGCCCACCCACCAGCCACGGCAAGAAACGGGGCGGAGCGGGGGCGCCGGAGCGATCTCCGCACCACGGTGCCCGGGCGCCCGGCATGGTTAAGACGGCCCTGATTGTCTGCAAATGCTACGACATAATAAGAAGCTGAAATCCAAGCAGTCATTAAGAATTCAGTCTATAATTAACCTAGGTGGAATCTAAGAAGATAAAGGTACCCCTGACCGTTAGGTCCAGTCACAAACGACTCTAGGGTTGCGGCGCTCATCTCGCTCTATAGGCCGAGGGAGCCGACATTTGTCCACAGACAGCTTCTGGGTCATGTGGCCAGCAGGACAAAGCCGCTTCTGGTGAGCCAGAGCAGCGCACAGAAACGCCGTTTACCTTCCCGCCAGAGTGGTACCTATTTATCCACTTGCACTTTGTGCTTTTGAACTGCTAGGTTGGCAGGAAAGTGGAATCTAGACAAATATAAAAACTGCTTTGAAAATGTGTCTTTAAGCGTTTTTAAAAATACAGTACATTGAATTTTCCATAAGGCTCACCATCGCCATCTAGCGTCACATTGTATGTTGTACTTAAAACGCACTTAAAACGTTTATTTGCAGCTGTACAGCCGAGTCCCTACAGTACAATGGTCTGCATGCCTATTCAGAAGTAAGGCTCTTTGTATTTAATGGCGTTTACTCCCAGGTAAGCGGGTACAGGATTGTAGCATTGGAATTCTTGTGAGTAAGGACCACAAGGTACATAGTTAGGGAGTCAGTGCAAAACCAGCACATCTTGAATAAAGCCAGCCTATTCTTTTATACATTTATTAAATTTCTGTTCCTCCCTTCATCCAAGGATCACAGGGTAGTTTACAGTATAGAAACACAAAAACACACAACACAGTAATAAACAAAAGCAAGACCCTCCCTGTTTGAAAGGCCATAATTATTCCAAAGGGCACCAAGGTAGAGAGGAAGCCCAGTTTCTCTGCTTGGTTATATTATGATGGTCACTGTTTCTCCTTCCCTGTCCCCGCATCTGTCACCTTGGAAACTAGATTTATTTATTTTATTATTGCATACGCTGAAGTACAGAACCTGGGTGTAAACAAAAACGTGATTCCCTTTCTTTTATTCCCATTCTCAGCAGAGCCATGGAAACAGGACAAGACAACCAAACCAGCGTTGCTGGATTCATCCTCCTGGGCCTCTCCTCTGCGCCAGAATTCGGGGGGCTCCTCTTCCCCATCTTCCTCTCTATGTACCTCGTTAGCCTTCTGGGGAACCTCTTGATCATCTTCCTGATTTCCTCCAACAGCTCTCTCTTCTACGCCCCCATGTACTTCTTCCTCAGCCACCTGTCCTTGGCTGACCTAGGATTCAGCTCCAACGCTGTGCCCAAGATGCTGCACATCTTGGTTTCTCAATCAAACACCATCTCCTACAACGGCTGCCTGGCCCAGCTGTATTTCTTTGTGGTCTTTTGCACCACAGATAACTTCCTCTTGGCCTCCATGGCATACGACCGCTACGTGGCCGTCTGCCACCCGCTACACTACACGACAATCATGAGCTACAAGCGCTGCCTGCTGTTGGCTTCTGGGTCTTGGCTCCTGTCTTTTTCCCAAGGGATACTGTATGTATCTACCATCTCTAAACTTTCCTTCTGTGGCTCCCGGGAAATCCCCCATTTCTTCTGCGACATGCACCCTTTGCTCAAGCTCTCCTGCTCAGACACCTCATCAGCTGAAACACTGCTCATGATTGAAGGCACCGCAACAATGCTTGGACCTCTCACACTCATTCTCCTCTCCTACCTCTTCATTTTATCGGTGGTTTTGAAGGTTCCATCAGCTTCGGGGAAGTATAAGGCCTTCTCCACCTGCAGCACCCACCTCACCACTGTGGCCATATTCTATGGCAGCCTGATGGGCACCTACATCCGCCCCTCGTCCACCTACTCTGGCTCCAGATTGAAAGTGGCATCTATATTCTATACGGTGGTGACGCCGATGCTCAATCCTTTCATATATAGCCTGAGGAACACTGAGATGCACGAGGCAATGAGAAGGCTACTAAGGCTTTGGTTTCAGAGGACAAGAGGCATAGAGGATATGAGATGATTCAAGAGTCAGCCGTGCACCAGTTTGGAAAACCAACAAAGAGGGCCATCAATGGGAAGTTGCCAACTTTTATCTAGCTTTTCAGCCATTTGCCACATAAATAAAACCACACTCTTTGCGCCAGCTAAATTTATACTGCAGTTGCTGGACTGCTTCTGAGTACAATTCAAAGTGTAGCCTTCAGAGCCCTGTTTGGCTTAAGATAAAAGGTAAAGGGACCCCTGACCATTAGGTCCAGTCGTGACCGACTCTGGGGTTGCGCGCTCATCTCGCATTATTGGCCGAGGGAGCCGGCGTATAGCTTCCAGGTCATGTGGCCAGCATGACAAAGCCGCTTCTGGCAAACCAGAGCAGCACATGGAAACGCCGTTTACCTTCCCGCTGTAGCGGTTCCTATTTATCTACTTGCATTTTGACGTGCTTTCGAACTGCTAGGTTGGCAGGAGCTGGGACCAAGCAACGGGAGCTCACCCCGTCACAGGGATTCGAACCGCCGACCTTCTCATCAGCAAGCCCTAGGCTCAGTGGTTTAACCACAGCACCACCTGGGTCCCTTAAGCCACCTGGGTGGCTTAAGATGGAGGTGTCTAAAAGAAAGGCTGCTTGCTCCATGGGAACTTTCCTGAATACGGAGGTCATTTTCTGCGCCCTCACTTTCAGACGTTAGACATGAAATGAGCCTTTTCTGTGGTGGCCACACACTTCTCTTCAAAGAGAGACTTGCCTGTTGACAAATATTCAGGGGAGGCGCCTTAGCTTGGAGGTCTGTAAACCTAGAATGTAAACCTGAGTGCCTTTGAAATTTGTTGCAAGTCACCTTGTGGAAAATCTTTTAGAAATTAGACATGTAAATATTTAATTTTTAATTTTTTTACAATATTCTTATGATATAAAAACCTCTGGAATTTAATTATTGCAAAAAATAATGCAAGTTAATTGGATTCTAAGGGAAAGGAAGATCCTGATCATTTCTATTCAGTATGTGTTATTTTATTTCATACAATTTATTTCCCAGATTTACTAGCATTTCTACTGATGAGAAAAATGGTTCTCATGATTTTAGATTCTGTGTTATTATATGTTTACATTTTGTATGCCATGCCTTTAATTGGCTATATTAATGAATTTTTTGTCTTTGTTTACTTGTCTCTGTGGTTCCATAACAATATGAAAACTAATAAAAGTAAGTTTGGAAAATGTATGATTATATAATGACCTCATCCTGATTTACTTGCACAAGGCTTCCACACAGGTTAGACCACATCTGGTCTTTATTGAGAAATTTTAATTTGGGTTGGACTTGGTTTGTCTTCTCACTGTTATAGGACAGTGAGCAGACCTGGTTTCCTTCCTTGGTGTTTATGTATCTTCTCTCTGGTTCTTAATTACCTCATTCCACACTTTTCAATGCATTTTCCTATCACTTTAATGACCACAATAAGTAGTCCCCCCCCCCTAAAGTGGATTTGTTGCACAAGGGTGATAGAGCAATCCACTTTAATTGCACAAACTTACATTTTCCAGAATATGTTTGAATGCCTCGAGCAATAAAACCCACAGTCTGGAGGCATTCAAGACGAGATCGCTCCCCATAAATAGCAGAGAATTTCTGGAGATTTCATAGATACTTGTCTCTTAATTTGGAAGCTAACAGGTAGAATGCCATATCATACCCAAGGAATACAGAAAGATAAATCACAAACTAAACAATTCATTAATATAGGCAACTAAAGGCAGGGCATACAAAATGTAAACATATAATAACACAGAATCTAAAATCATGAGAAACATTTTTTCTCATCAGTAGAAATGCTAGTAAATCTGGGAAATAAATTGTATGAAATAAAATAACACATACTGAATAGAAATGATCAGGATCTTCCTTTCCCTTAGAATCCAATTAACTTGCATTATTTTTTGTAATAATTAAATTCCAGAGGTTTTTATATCATAAGAAGATTGTAAAAAAATAATAAATAACAGTTTCTACTGTTGTGTTATAGAGATCCTGCTAGAATTCATGTCAAAAGTTTATTTTGACAAACTTATGGATGGAAGCTTGGGGAGGTTTCAAGTGAATGAGCATCAGAGTAGACCAGAAGGACAATCAGCAGATTCCCCAGAAGGATCAACAGGTACATGGTGAGGAAGAGCAAGGCAAAGAGATGCTGATGCTCTGGCTGGGCAGAGACATCCAGGAGAATGAACTGCAATGGGCCTGTGTGGTTCTCTTCTCCCATGGCTCAGCTGTGAAAAGTAAGGGAAGAAAGACAGGCATGTAGAACTTGTGAGAAGTGAGGTTACAGGGAATCTGGCAGAGGGCCTTCTGGGTAGTGGCGCCCACGGTGTGGAACTCCTGTCAGATGTCAAAAAGATAAATAATTATACAACCTTCCATAGACATCAGAAGGCAGCCTTGTATCGGGAAGCGTTTAATGTGTGATGTTCTGATATTCAAAACTTGCTACACACACTCCAGGTGGCAAGACGTTCACACTAGGGCTGGCCCACCCATGAAGCAAGGTGATGTGATTGCCTCAGGCAGCAGGATCCATGGGGCAGCAGATCTGGTCTCCAATGAATGAACTGGCCACTGCTGCTCCTTCCTGATCTAGATCTTCACTCATTCCTTCTTCCCCGGAGGGGGACACCATTTTGTGGTTCACTTCACGTGCCCAAAGGTCTTGCACTGGCCATGGCTCACGCATTACAAATATTTTAATTGTGCAACTCTGAGAGGATTGGAAACTTTTCTGTGGAGTCACTGCATGCATCCATTTAAAATGGTTGTATACCTTTACCCTTTTGCCCAACAAAGAATCTGCACACGAGGAAATAGAGGAAGATTGGTTTATTACACATAAATGAAAACAGTGCCCAGCAATGCAAGGAGGGAGCTGAAGAACAAAATAGGAAAAGATAAGGGAACATCTAGTTACTTTAAATGAATTCAAATCTCCAGGGAATGATGAGCTGCACCAAGGGTCCTAGAAGGAGCTCGAGGATGTAATCTCAGAACCTCTCTCTATAATCTTTGAGAATTCTTGGAGAGCAAGTGAGGTCCCTGCGGTGTGGAGGCGAGCAATTTTTGTCCCCATCTTCAAAGGGAGATGGGAGGAAGACCAGTCAGCTTGACATTGATACCAGAAAAGGTCCTAGAACAAATAATTACTTGATCGGTGTGAGCATTTAGAAAAGGATGCTGTGATTACTAAGACCCAGCATGGCTTTCTCAAAAACAAGTCATGCCAGACAAATCTCATTATTATTTTTTATAGCGTTGCAAGTGGATCAGAGGAATGCTGTGGAGAATCTTGATGTTAAGTCGCGACCTCAAGACGCCCACACATTTCAACGTTGAAGAGAAAGTTTATTTACAGTAATAAAATACAACCAAGCCACAGGTCTCCAGCCCACTGCTCTCACTGACTTATGACTAGTCTGATGACTTATCTGAGTGCTTGGCGTTGTTCCGCCTCCCTTTATCCCACTGTGGGAACTACGCCTTCTTTCGTCTATTAAGTGACGTCAGCCTCCCCCTCTCTTGTAACCCACACCTCCGCCTCTGCTTCACACCGGGTGGATTATTAACAGCTTTGGGAGAGCTGTTTCCTGCTATCTCTCTGAACTGGGCACTCTGCTCCTCTTCTGCATTCCCCAATTCTGGGCCACCGTCCAAATCAGTCAGCTGTGCGTGTTCACTTGTTGACACTATGCTGACACTTGATTTCAGTTAGGCTTTTTGACAAAGTCCTCCATGAGAGGAGATATGATAGTAGTCATCTTCAAATACCTAAAGGGCTATCACATGGAAGATGGAGGAAGATTGTACTCCAGAGGGTACAATCTGAACCAATGGCTTCAAGTTACAAGAGATTCCAGCTAAACATATGGAAAAACTTTCTGAAGAGAGTGGAACGAGCTTCCTCGAACCTGGGTGACCTCTCCTTCTTTGGAGGTTCTTAAGCAGAGGTTAGATAGCCATCTGCCATGAATGCTTTAGTTGAGATTCCTGCATTGCAAGGGGTTGAACTAGATGACCCTTAGGGTCCCTTCCAACTCTACATTTCAGGAATTTTATGATTCTATGATTCTAAATGGGTGTTGTCTTGGGCAGCAAGATTACACATATACAAAGCTGTCTTTCCTATTGGGCTTACTGGCGCATTGTGCCAGGGCACTGGCCTCTCAGGGGCACCCCAGCGAGTGGGGGAGCTGCTCGGCTCCCCTTTCCCTGCATGCCCACCAGCTGTGCTCCATCAACCATATGGCTGGCTGGCATGCAGCTTGCCTCCCAAGCCTCTGCGGGAGGAGAGCTATCCCTGCAGAGACTTGGGAAAAGGTCAACCACTCTGGCAAACGGGGAGGGGGGGCGCCGGAGGGATCTTTGCACCATGGTTCTGGATATGCTTCAGATGGCCCTGCACATATATGGGCAGCAATGCAATCATTAAGTCAGTGTTTTTCAAACTTGGGTCTCCAGCTGTTGTTGAACAAGAATTCCCATCACCACTGATGGGATCCTGCTAGCTAGGGATGATGGGAGTTGTAGTTCAACAATAGCTGAAAAAAACCCAAGTTTGAGAAACACTGCATTAAGCACATATACAGTATACAACTTATATCTAAAGAGTAAAATAAGTCCCCAGTGAACCAAAAAAACCCTAAAGCGTGGGTGTAACAATATGCCACAGACACATGCTAAAAAAGAGAGAGAACAAGGGAGATGGTTAGTTTGAATCCAACTATACCCTATAGAGAGGGGGGAGGCTTCCTGTGTGAGTGAATAATGCAAAGACCATTTGGTTGCCTATAAAGGTAAAGGTAAAGGGGCCGATAAACATCAGGTCCAGTCGTATCCGACTCTGGGGTTGCGGCACTCATCTCGCTCTATAGGCCGAGGGAGCTGGCGTTTGTCCGCAGACAGCTTCCGGGTCATGTGGCCAGCATGACAAAGCTGCTTCTGGCGAACCAGAGCAGCACACGGAAACACCATTTACCTTCCCGCCGCAGCGGTCCCTATTTATCTACATGCACTTTGATGTGCTTTCGAACTGCTAGGTGGGCAGGAGCTGGGACCTAGCAATGTGAGCTCACCCCGTTGCATGGATTTGTATATACTATTCCTAAATCATAAATCTACTCTTGCAAAATTTAATTATCTATTTGAAGTCTGGTTATTACTTACAGGGGAGTGATAGTTAATATAAGGCAAATATATGATTATGATGCTGATCTTTACTGCATGTATTAGGGTTAAGATATTTGCTTATGGTAGTTATGCTCTGGTCCATGAAGAGTCGGACACGACTAAATGACTAAACAACAACAACAACAACAAAAGTTCAGCTAATCCTAGCACATGCATGCCCCAAATACCTGAAAGACAGATTGCAGTCCATTTCCCCATTACAGATACCCAACATTTTGGCCAAAGTTTAAAACAGACCCGAAAGCGTACACACCATCTGTGTGCTCTGCTGCCCAAGTGATGTTGGCTCCCACTCCTGCTACTATAAGATGTGACAGCTAAAGACACTAATGAAAATGGTGCCTAATGACCCTCTTCATGGCCGCTTTCATTTCACTATTCCTGAGACTGTAAATGAAGGGATTCAGCATAGGGGTCACCATGGTATACATGACAGCAGCCAAAGTGTCCTTGCGATCCGAGTTGTTGGAACGTGGCTTGAAATAAACCCAGCTCACAGTGCCATAGAACAAGACCACCACAGCAATGTGGGACCCGCAGGTGGAGAAAGCCTTTTTCTTTCCAGAGTTTGATGGAATCTTCAGGATGGTGTAGAAAATGCACATATAGGAGATGATGATCAGCACAAATGGCCCTAGGATCTCCATCACCCCTTCAGTCAGAAGCAGCATTTCAATGACACTGCTGTCTGAGCAAGAGATATCCAACACTGGGTAAAGATCACAGAAGAAATGTGGGATCTCCCTAGAGTCACAGAAAGAAATGTGGGACATCAAAATGGTATAAAGCAGAGAGTGGACAATAGGGACAACCCAGGACACTGATGCGAGGAGGAGGCAACGCTGACGGCTCATCAGGGCAGAATAATGCAAGGGGAAGCAGATGGCCACGAAACGGTCGTAGGCCATGGAAGCCAACAGGAAGCTGTCTGAGTTGCCAAAAGACATATAAAAGTACATCTGCACCAGGCAGGCACGATAGGAGATGGTCTTTTTTTGAGACAACAAGTTTTCTAGCACTTTGGGGACTGTGGTGGAGATGAAGCCCAAGTCAGCTAAGGCAAGGTTGCTGAGGAAGAAATACATAGGAGCGTGGAGGAGCTGTAAATCAGAACGGATCAAGAAGATGATTGTTGTGTTCCCCAGAATGGCCAGCAGGTACATGGAGAGGAATAGCAGGAAGAGGAGCCCTTGAAACTCTGGCTGGGTTGGGAAGCCATGGAGGAATAATTCAGAGAAGTCTGTTGCATTCCCAGGACTCATTAGGCGAAAGCTGCTGTAGGGGCAAGAAGAAGAAATGTTTAGGCTAGTAAATTCCCCACCCTCTGCTTGCTAGCTGCCCAAACTGAGCTATGCAGAAATCCCTCTTTCCTCCCCTCATATTGTATTCTGGTTTTGAGATACTGACAGACACAGACATAGCAAGGGACTTTAAGACTCTGGATTAGAAGCTGAAGAGCCTTAGGGTACAGGTGGGTTTTTTCATCACTGCTTGTTGTTGAAGGTTGTGGCCCAGGAAGAGAGGGGAAGATACTGGAGGTAAACCAGTGGCTGCTCAGGTGTTGTCAGGAATGGTTTGGCTTCTTGGACCATGGTTCCTGCTTCCTTGAGGATGGACTTCTGGCAAGAGATTGGTTATACCTCACAGTGGTTGGCAAGAATGTGTTTGCTAAGGGTCTCATGAACCCCATCAGGAGAGCTTTAAACTAAATCCTGAGGAGGAGGGAGACAATATTACAGATGAAAGGAAAACACGTTGATGCACAGGAAACTGAGGTGGTGCTACAGAAACCTGCTAAAGGGCAGGAAACTACAAGAAGGAAGCAGCTGGAGGGAACGTCTTGTGGTTTCAGTTGTCTCTATACAAATGCACAGAGTATAGGAAACAATGAAGACGAATTTGAACTCTTAATGCAGGGTGGCAGATATGACCTAATAGAAATTATTGAAACCTGGTGGGATAAGACTCATGACTGGAATGTAGAAATTGAGGGGTCATGGGCTTTAATTGTACTGGGTGAATTCAGCAGATACTGATTAGTAACCATTAAATAATCCTCAATAGGTTTCTTGGATGTTAGAAGCTTTTAAGTGGGTGACACATTGTTTCACCAATCTATGAGCAGTGAGAGATTCTAGAGGTGCCATGCATGCTTACCAGGGTCTGTGTTTACTTTTGGAACAATGAGGCCAAGTGGAGTCCGTGATCTCTTTATGATACATGGTTTATTTACATATGCATGCAATCTGTGTCTAGATTGAGAGAGATCAGAGCATTCACATCCCAAGAGGGTCCTGTTTCTTCCATTGCTGCAGCCTCAGATTCCAAGAGACTCCAAATATCATGTCTCACCTCTTCTGCAGCTTCATGCTTTGCCCCCCCCCCCACTCTCCAGCTTCAAAAATGACAATTCTTTCCTGTTTGCTTACCTCATTGCCCACTGCAGTTCTCCACCCTCCTGAAACTCTGTCCTTTTGTCTCTGCTAATTATCTCTTACCTCAGAGAGGGCTTTCCCCATTTTCTGTCCAGCCCAGACAGAAACTGACCTTCTTAATGGGTTTGTCTCGGCCATTCCAGTGATTACCTTTTGATGGTTCTTCCGCCAAGTGGTTTCCTGGACATGGAAAACCCACTTTAAACTCAAGGCCCATTAGGCCCAGTAATTTAGGGGTTTCCTTAAATTCTAACCCTTCACTGAATCCAGATATTTTAGGGGAGTCTTGCTCCCACCCCAAAAACATAACTATATTCACACTTACTTAAGTAAAGGCACTTCCTGTTTGCTCACTTGCTCCTGTCAATGTGAAGAACAAAGGAAGTGGACTTGTTCTGCATAGGAGGAAACTGGCCTCCTTCATCTGCTGAGGAGATTAGCTCTGTGTTTTCTGATGCAAGGGAAGCAGTGTTCATCTCTGCTTAAGGGTGGTGCTCTCCAGGGTCCAAGGACGTCTCAAACAGGTTCCCCCTCCAGAAATAATATAATGCAATAGCATAAACTCTGGAGAATCATCATTCAGAGACCCAACCCATCATTCAGCTTAACAAATTAGCTTGTCCTCATTAATAAGTCTTAGAAAAGTTTTTTTTCCTTTGAGTATGGATGTCAAGAGGATTCTGGTTTGCTCCACAACTGGGGAGAAGCATAATCTCTGGGGGCTGGGGGCGGTCTATGCACAGATCAGAAAAGATGTGAGGGATAATCTACAGCAGGCATCCCCAAACTTCGGCCCTCCAGATGTTTTGGCCTACAACTCCCATGATCTCTAGCTAACAGGACCAGTGGTCAGGGATGATGGGAATTGTAGTCCAAAACATCTGGAGGGCCAAAGTTTGGGGGTGCCTGATCTACAGATTGATACCCAAAGGAGCATGACAGCACAATGGTCTAAGGGCTGCCTTCTTTTTAAACATTTTACATTGGCAAGATTTTGATTTGGAACAGGAGATGGGATGGGATGGACTGGGCCCCAGAAAGGAGATTCTCCATGTACCAGAGAGGAAGCAGCTGGGATCCTAGAATTGTGTTTGAAGCAGCTGCAGAAATTGTCAGCAGGGGTTCAGTTTCTGCACATTGAGCTTTGAGGGATACAATGGAGATCTCTGCCATGACTTGCATAAAGGAAGGGGGAGTGAGAAAATGAGCAGAAAAGACTGGTAGATATATCACCCTCCATCTTACCCCGTGGTGTGCAGTCATTGGAATAGGGGGACTAGGCTAGTTCCCTAAATGTTTCCCTGGCACCTCCTTCCTAAATGCTAATGAAACAACCCCTGTGTTGCAGACCTGAGTCAAAACACCAAAATACAAAAAAGAAGAAGGAGGCAACACGTCAACCAATTCCAATGGGTGAAATGTATCTGTTTTTATCTTTATAAACTATATATCAACATCAACAACACATTCAATGCATTCATGAAAAAGACTCTGTGCCTTTCCCAGGCGCTTGCTTCCTCAGAAAATCTCTGATCCTGCTGAGAAGCCTCCGTGCAGCTGCCTTTATGTCCTGGTTCCTCAGGCTGTAGATGAAGGGGTTCAGCATGGGTGTGACCACTGCATACAAGAGAGAGATGACGGTGCCTTTCTGGGCTGCGTAAGCAGAGGGAGGCTGGAAATAGAGGGAGCTGATGGTGCCATAGAACAAGACCACTGCAGCCAAGTGGGAGCCACAGGTGGAGAAGGCTTTACGCTTCCTAGCGGTAGGTGGGACTCTCATGATAGCACAGAATATGTGGATGTAGGAGATGAAGATGAGAACAAAAGGCCCTAGGATATCCACAACACCCTCTGTCTGCACCAGGATTTTTATGAGCCCTGTGTCAGAGCAGGAGAGTTCCAAAAGAGGATAGACGTCACAGAAGAGGTAGGGGACCTCCCTAGAGCCACAGAAAGACAGGCGAGATACCAAAAGTGTGTAGAGCAAGGAGTGGAGAGCAGAAATGATCCAGGACCCAGATGCCAAAACGATGCAACACTTGTGGCTCATCACGGTGGTGTAATGTAAAGGGCGGCAGATGGCCACATAGCGGTCGTAAGCCATGCAGGCCAAGAGGAAATTATCCGTGTTGCCGAATGTCAAGAAAAAATACATCTGGATCAAGCAGCCATTGAAGGAGATGGTCTTGGTTTCGGACATCAAACTCATCAATATCTTGGGAACAGTGGTGGAAGCAAACATGGCATCTGCCAGCGAGAGGTAGCTGAGGAAGAAGTACATTGGGGTGCGACAGAGGTGGTCGTCAAAGCGGATCAGCAGGATTATCAAAAGGTTCCCTAGTAGTGTTAACAGGTAGATGAAGAGAAAAAGAAAGTAGAGGAGACTGTGATGTTCTGCTAGGGCAGAGATACCCAAAAGGACCATTTCAGAGATGCTTGTTTGGTTCATTCTGGCCATTTTACATCTGTAAAAGGGAATGAGAGACCAAGATAGAAGGATATCGTTTAACTGCTGCTGTGCAACTTTTGCAACTTATCCACACAACGAGAAGGGTTCGGTTGGGTCTTGCTTACCTGCAGCAGGTCACAGATTTCCCTTTGGAGAATGTGGCAGCTGAGCTCACAAAAGACACACACACAAACATCAAGACTACAACCTACTTCACATATCTGTGCAGCAACATGTGTGAGCCACTTTCCTGAGTTGGTCTTGCATTTATTGAGTTCATTGTCAGCAATTGGGTATAGTATATAAAGAGCAGCGTGTACCTCTCTCAATACTTTGGTGGATGGGTCATACTTATAGATTTAATGTAAGAGGGGTTTTTGTTTTTCTAATTAAAGCCAAGCAAAATATATTTTTTGTGTTTCTTCATTGTTTCCTGAATGTGTGGTCTCCCAGCATGCTTTCTGCAGCGCAATTAATCTGCTAAATACGCAACACATTTATGTCCAATGGTGTGTATGGGGGTGTTCCCCAGGAAGGCCATTGACCCGAGCGCACATTGGGGGAGCATGAACTAGGCACACACACACCCCGACACCTGAGCACCCGCCCGTCAGCGGCAGGCGCTGGGGAACACAGAAGATACTCTTCACCCTCTGTGCCCTGCCCCTGCTCAGCATACAAATGCCTGCCTGGCAGCAGTGAGCGCTGGGGGGCACAGAGGGTGAACAGCCCCCTCTGTGCCCTGTGCCTTCCCAGTGGCATCGGCAGCAAGGGCTGGGTGAGCGCCCCCTGGCACTGGTGCACCCGCTCCAGGCTCTGGCAGATGGCGCTATGCCCTTGTTTATATGCCCCTGTTTATTTTCTTCCATTATGGTACTTAAGGAGATGTAGGCTACATTCATGCCATACATGTAAATCATGACTGCCCTTGAAGAATCCTGGGAATTGTATTTTACCTTTCACAGAACTACAATTCCCAGCACCCTTTGTAGTTCTCAGGCCTCTTTGGGGGAAGTCACTTTATTTTACAACTCTATGATTCCAGAACTTTGCTACCTAAGGGACAGAAAGTCTGGGCTTTACGTGTTGATATGGATGGAACAGTGGAGAACTGTGCCAATTAACAAGCTCTCTCTGGCACAGTTCTCCACTGTTATCAATCCACTGGGGACTGTTTCTCAGCCGAATGAAACAGTCTATTCATGTATCTATTTTATTCATATCACACATTTCTCCCAGTTGTAATTTCTCACAGATCCTAATGGTCAAGGTGTTGTTCATTGCTGCCGCCCAGCGAAATTTCAACTGTCAAGAGGCCTCTTTCCTCCTTGGAGATTGCACAACTTCCATGAAATGAAATATATGCTCCATTCAGGATTACAAGGTGCAGTGGAACGTGTACATCCAAGATGGAGAAGGCGTCCTGTTCATTTTAAACAACTGCCCCCTTACACTTTGTAATGTTTTTATCTATCATCCAAATAAAAGAGATCTTATGGAGCCTGCAGGAAGGAAAAAAAGAATTTCTCTGAGCCAGTTTCCAAGCTGGCTATGATGCTTTTCCCCCCGAATGGATATACCATTTCCTACCACACACAGATTCCTGTTTTGTCAGCAGGAGGGTGCACCAACTTTGTGCAACTAGCACCTCCTTATCAGGTGAGTCCCAGTCACTTTATTGAAGAGCCATATAACCAGTGTGCATCACCATCTCCTGCTCCCATAAGTCAGGAATGGAGAATTGATGGCCCAGATGTTGACCTTCAATTCTCTCCGTCTTGGTGGCTGGGGCTGATGGGAGCTGGAATTGAGTGAGGAGGACTGAAAGTATAAGAAACATGGAAGCCAAATCCAGACATTTTGGAAATTGGACATTCATTCATTCATTCATTCATTCATTCATTCTATAGCAATTCTTCATCACGTGGTTCTTTTTATGCAGCTTAAAGTAAATAAAAATACAAATTCCAGGGAGGTACCTAGAAAACTGTCTCGTATTGCCCGATCAGACCATTACTTCACCATGAGATTATCAGGTGATGGGAGGTATAGAAATGGAATACATAATGTTGTTGTTGTTTAGTCGTTTAGTCGTGTCCGACTCTTCATGACCCCATGGACCAGAGCACGCCAGGCACTCCTGTCCTCCACTGCCTCCCGCAGACTCATGTTCGTAGCTTCGAGAACACTGTCCAACCATCTCGTCCTCTGTCGTCCCCTTCTCCTAGTGCCCTCAATCTTTCCCAGCATCAGGGTCTTTTCCAGGGAGTCTTCTCTTCTCATGAGGTGGCCAAAGTAATGGAGCCTCAGCTTCAGGATCTGTCCTTCCAGTGAGCACTCAGGGCTGATTTCCTTCAGAATGGATAGGTTTGATCTTCCTGCAGTCCATGGGACTCTCAAGAGTCTCCTCCAGCACCATAATTCAAAAGCATCAATTCTTCGGCGATCAGCCTTCTTTGTGGTCCAGCTCTCACTTCCATACATCACTACTGGGAAAACCATAGCTTTAACTATACGGACCTTTGTAGGCAAGGTGATGTCTCTGCTTTTTAAGATGCTGTCTAGGTTTGTCATTGCTTTTCTCCCAAGAAGCAGGCGTCTTTTAATTTCGTGACTGCTGTCACCATCTGCAGTGATCAAGGAGCCCAAGAAAGTAAAATCTCTCACTGCCTCAATTTCTTCCCCTTCTATTTGCCAGGAGGTGATGGGACCAGTAGCCATGATCTTGGTTTTTTTGATGTTGAGCTTCAGACCATATTTTGTGCTCTCCTCTTTCACCCTCATTAAAAGGTTCTTTAATTCCTCCTCACTTTCTGCCATCAAGGTTGTGTCATCTGCATATCTGAGGTTGTTGATATTTCTTCCGGCAATCTTAATTCCGGTTTGGGATTCATCTAGTCCAGCCTTTCGCTGAATTCTGCATATAAGTTAAATAAGCAGGGAGACAATATACAACCTTGTCATACTCCTTTCCCAATTTTGAACCAACCAGTTGTTCCATATCCAGTTCTAACTGTAGCTTCTTGTCCCACATAGAGATTTCTCAGGAGACAGATGAGGTGATCAGGCACTCCCATTTCTTTAAGAACTTGCCATAGTTTGCTGTGGTCGACACAGTCAAAGGCTTTTGCATAGTCAATGAAGCAGAAGTAGATGTTTTTCTGGAACTCTCTAGCTTTCTCCATAATCCAGGGCATGTTTGCTATTTGGTCTCTGGTTCCTCTGCCCCTTCGAAATCCAGCTTGCACTTCTGGGAGTTCTCGGTCCACATACTGCCTAAGCCTGCCTTGTAGAATTTTCAGCATAACCTTGCTAGCGTGTGAAATGAGTGCAATTGTGCGGTAGTTGGAGCATTCTTTGGCACTGCCCTTCTTTGGAATTGGGATGTAGACTGATCTTCTCCAATCCTCTGGCCATTGCTGAGTTTTCCAAACTTGCTGGCATATTGGGTGTAGCACCTTAACAGCATCATCTTTTAAAATTTTAAATAGTTCAGCTGGAATATCATCACTTCCACTGGCCTTGTTATTAGCAGTGCTTTCTAAGGCCCATTTGGCTTCACTCTCCAAGTGAAGAGCACCATAATTCAAAAGCATCAATTCTTTGGCGATCAGCCTTCTTCATGGTCCAGCTCTCACTTCCATACATCACTACTGGGAAAACCATAGCTTTAACTATACGGACCTTTGTAGGCAAGGTGGTGTCTCTGCTTTTTAAGATGCTGTCTATGTTTGTCATTGCTTTTCTCCCCTTCATGGATCAATGCCTTGTCGTGGCGAAGGGGCTTGAATAACTCAGAGAAGCTATGAGCTATCCGTGCAGGGCCACCCAAGATAGACAGGTCATCGTGGAGAGTTTTGACTAAACGTGATCCACCTGGAGAAGGAACTGGCAAGCCACTCCAGTATCCCTGCCAAGAAAACTCCATGGACAAAGACAACAGGAATATATAATAATATAGTAAATAATAATAATAATCCTCTTTTAAAGTCATCCAAACTGGTGATCATCCTGTGGAGAACATTCCATAGTTTAAGTAAGCACTCTTTGACGAATCGATGAATCACTTTCATTGCTCCATGCTGAATCTTGCAGTGTTCAGCTTCCTTGGAGAATACTGATTTCTAGTATTATGAGAGAGGTGAGAAGAACAACGCACAGCGTTCCAGGTGTGGTCACATATTTGTATGGTGGCATTATGATATTGACATAGGGCAGTTTGATTTTTCAATTGTTCATCAGTTATGCGGATGATACCCAGCTCTACCTCTCTTTCAAATCTGAACCAGTGAAGGTCCTGTGTGAGTGTCTGGAGGCGGTTGGAGGATGGATGACGGCTAACAGATTGAGGTTGAATCCTGACAAGACAGAAGTACTGTACTGTTTTGGGAGACAGGGGGTGGGCAGGTGTGGAGGACTCTCTGGTCCTGAATGGGGTAACTGTGCCCCTGAAGGACCAGGTGTGCAGCCTGGGAGTCATTTTGGACTCGCAGCTGTCCATGGAGGCGCAGGTCTATTCTGTGTCCAGGGCGGCTGTTTACCTGCTCCATCTGGTACACACGGTGAGACCCCATCTGCCTGTGGACTGTCTCGCCAGAGGGGTGCATGCTCTGGTTATCTCTTGCTTGGACTACTGCAATGCAATGCACTCTATGTGGGGCTACCTTTGAAGGTGACCTGGAAACTACAACTAATCCAGAATGGGGGCATTTTGGGCCATGTCAAATAAAGTGACTTCCCCAAAGAGGCCTGAGAACTACAAAGCGTGCTCGGAATTGTAGTTCTGTGAAAGGTAAAATACAATTCCCAGGATTCTTCAGGGGCAGTCATGATTTACATGTATGGCATGAATGTAGCTTACATCTCCTTAAGTACCAGGATGGAAGAAAATAAACAGGGGCATATAAACAAGGGCATAGCGCCATCTGCCAGAGCCTGGAGCGGGTGCACCAGTGCCAGGGGGCGCTCACTCAGCCCTTGCTGCCGATGCCACTGGGAAGGCACAGGGCGCAGAGGGGGCTGTTCACCCTCTGTGCCCCCCAGCGCTCACTGCTGCCAGGCAGGCATTTGTACGCTGAGCAGGGGCAGGACACAGAGGGTGAAGAGTATCTTCTGTGTTCCCCAGCGCCTGCCGCTGACGGGGGGTGCTCAGGTGTCGGGGGGGCATTCATGCTCCCCCAATGTGCGCTTGGGTCAATGGCCTTCCTGGCGCGCACACCCATACACACCATTGGACGTATTTAGCAGATTAATTGCGCTGCAGAAAGCATGCTGGGGAGACCATACATTCAGGAAACAATGAAGAAACACAAAAAATATATTTTGCTTGGCTTTAATTAGAAAAACAAAAACTCCTCTTACATTAAATCTATAAGTTTGACCCATCCATTGACCCATTCACCAAGGTATTGAGAGAGGTACACGCTGCTCTTTATATACTATACCCAATTGCTGACAATGTCTTGATGTTTGTGTGTGTGTGCCTTTTGTGAGCTCAGCTGCCACATTCTCCAAAGGGAAATCTGTGACCTGCTGCAGGTAAGCAAGACCCAACCAAACCCTTCTCGTTGTGTGGATAAGTTGCAAAAGTTGCACAGCAGCAGTTAAACGATATCCTTCTATCTTGGTCTCTCATTCCCTTTTACAGATGTAAAATGGCCAGAATGAACCAAACAAGCATCTCTGAAATGGTCCTTTTGGGTATCTCTGCCCTAGCAGAACATCACAGCCTCCTCTTCTTTCTTTTTCTCTCCATCTACCTGTTAACCCTACTAGGGAACCTTTTGATAATCCTGCTGATCCGCTTTGACGACCACCTCCGTCACACCCCAATGTACTTCTTCCTCAGCTACCTCTCGCTGGCAGATGCCATGTTTGCCTCCACCACTGTTCCCAAGATATTGATGAGTTTGATGTCCGAAACCAAGACCATCTCCTTCAATGGCTGCTTGATCCAGATGTATTTTTTCTTGACATTCGGCAACACGGATAATTTCCTCTTGGCCTGCATGGCTTATGACCGCTATGTGGCCATCTGCCGCCCTTTACATTACACCACCGTGATGAGCCACAAGTGTTGCATCGTTTTGGCATCTGGGTCCTGGATCGTTTCTGCTCTCCACTCCTTGCTCTACACGCTTCTGGTATCCCGCCTGTCTTTCTGTGGCTCTAGGGAGATCCCCTACCTCTTCTGTGACGTCTATCCTCTTTTGGAACTCTCCTGTTCCGACACAGGGCTCATAAAAATCCTGGTGCAGACAGAGGGTGTTGTGGATATCCTAGGGCCTTTTGTTCTCATCTTCATCTCCTACATCCACATATTCTGTGCTATCATGAGAGTCCCACCTACCGCTAGGAAGCGTAAAGCCTTCTCCACCTGTGGCTCCCACTTGGCTGCAGTGGTCTTGTTCTATGGCACCATCAGCTCCCTCTATTTCCAGCCTCCCTCTGCTTACGCAGCCCAGAAAGGCACCGTCATCTCTCTCTTGTATGCAGTGGTCACACCCATGCTGAACCCCTTCATCTACAGCCTGAGGAACCAGGACATAAAGGCAGCTGCACGGAGGCTTCTCAGCAGGATCAGAGATTTTCTGAGGAAGCAAGCGCCTGGGAAAGGCACAGAGTCTTTTTCATGAATGTATTGAATGTGTTGTTGATGTTGATGTTGATATATTAAAAAAATAATCTGTCCATAAAAAGAATAATCAAGGCAGCTAGAAAAATCAATAAAATACACCAAACAATTTAAAGATTAATGTTGCACACCAACTACGGTACAGCTGCTAAACAAACCAACAGCAATCTTAGAAATAGTCAGAGTTGCGACCACACTTGGCATTGACTTTTCCACACTTGGGAAAGACACATTTTGCTCACCCGCTTTTGACAAAGAACATGCTTGACATCAGGTATGCCTTCCCTGTTTAGCCTTCATCCCCACTCACAAAATCCGACTTTTTGTAGGACAATGGAGTAGCTTTGAAATTACTCCAAGGGAAGATTACTCATCATCACACAGCAGAGTGGTGTTCACCAGTTATGGATGATACAGCAATTTCTTTCTCTGTAGGTCCACCTCTCCTCTCAATGACGGAGCTCAATATGGGACAGCAGCCTATTCCTGCATGGCGGGGGGGGGGTTGCACTAGGGGTGGCCAACTTCCAAGAGACTGTGATCTACTCCCACTATAAATAAACTGGCAGTGATACTACCCATTGAATTGATCGAAGTTGTTGAGTTTTGGGGGGAAGGATCAGCCAAAGGTGAGCTTTTTTGGGGGGTGGGGGAGGCATCAGGGTCCTGCGATCAACCAGGATCGACTAGGTTCATCCCACGATCGACAGGTAGATCGCAATTGACCTGTGGGGCACCCCTGCACTGGATGATCCTCAGGGTCCCTTCCAACTCTACAATTCTAAAAAGCAACACAGCAGTTATATATTGTGTGTGACTAACTCCAGTTAATATCCTGGCAGCCACATTTTGAATCAATTGAAATCTCTCAAAACTCTTTAAATGCACTTGACTTTCATTGTATTATTGTAGTCTAATTTGCATATCATAAATTCATATGCTGTAAATTGGAAGAAGAGTTTGGATTTGGATTTGATATCCTGCTTTATCACTACCCGAAGGAGTCTCAAAGCGGCTAACAATCTCCTTTCCCCTCCTCCCCAACAGACACCCTGTGAGGTGGGTGGGGCTGAGAGACTTCAGAGAAGTGTGACTAGCCCAAGGTCACCCAGCAGCTGCATGTGGAGGAGCGGAGACACGAACCCGGTTCCCCAGATTACAAGTCTACCGCTCCTAACCACTATACCACACTGGCAGTTGGAGCGGGGTGCATGCACTCTTAATTCCTGGATCCAGCAAGGATTCAGTTGCTGGAATAGCCAGCTTCCTGATGAGGTAATGGTCCCTCAAGTATGGGTCATTAAGGTAACAAAGGAAGTGGCTCTGTGTCAGAAAACAAATGGGTGGGCCGGCTGCCTCAATTGGCTGTTAGTTATAAGGACAAAAGCCAAAGTTGTGTTGTGTGCGTGTGTGAGCTAGAAGCAGGCTGCAGGCTGAAGCCTGTGAGGGAGAGACATGCTTGATTTCTGCTGGAATCCAAGGCTGTGACTATGGGAGAAGCATGTGTAAATAAACCATATATCACAAAGACACCACAGTCTCATTTGTCACTCATTCCGAGGAAAGTGAATCCTGAGTAAGTGCCTAGAACCCCTGGAATCTTACAGCACTGGGAGATTGGGTGGGCGTGCAACACATGGATGACTGTGGCCAAGGCTGACTTCTCCAGGAAAAGGACAGAACAGCTACACCAGCCAAGAGTGTTTTAGGAAGTCATCCCAACCACCTGGGCAATCTCAGGCAGTGCTGGATTAAGGTGTACCCATAAGCAACAAAGCAAAGCGCAACCCCATCATACACATTCTCCACGACTCGTGACTCTCCAGGAAACAGTATCTCTGTCTTGCTGGATTAATTCTCCACTTGTTCAGGCTACTCCTTCAATGTACCCTGATACTAGTTCAGAAATGTCATAATTGCCACCACATGCCTAGTATGTACGTAAATGGTCCTGGGTCCTCCTTTAAAGTCCTCTGTTGGAAGGCATTCTCTATGTGAAAGGCTGTCTGGCTCCAAGTCCATTTTAAAGATAAGTAACCACTGTGCCGCTTGGGCTTGCCAATCAAAAGGTAGGCAGTTCAAATCCCCGCAACAGTTCCCGTTGTTCGGTCCCAGCTCTTGCCGACCTAGCAGTTTGAAAGCATGTCAAAGTGCAAATAGATAAATAGGTACCGTTCTGGCAGGAAGGTAAATGGTGTTTCCGTGCGCTGCTCTGGTTTCGTCAGAAGTGGCTTAGTCATGCTGGCCACATGACCTGGAAAAACTGTGGAAGTGGACAAACACCGTCTCCCTCGGCCTGTAAAGCAAGATGAGCGCCACAACCCCAGAGTCGTTCACAACTGGACTTAATTGTCAGGGGTCCCTTTACCTTTACCTTTTAACCCCAAAGGGGAGAACAGGTAGATGGCCCTTGAATGTGCCCACCCATGACTAGCACCTAGACAGCAGACCAGGTCACTTGCAATGGCTGGGAAGATTTGTCATCTTTCTGTTTAAACCATAGTAACTAGGGAGGAAACGGCAGGAGCTGCCCTCTGGAGTCTCCTGGGATCCGCAACCCTTGATTCCCAGTTTATCCACTGGGTAAGGTTGATTTGATTCCCACCCTTATTCCAAATGTCTCTTCTCGCTTGTCCCCAATGTAAATCTCTCCCCCCTTTTTTTTTCTAATGTAGCTCTTTACTTCCTGCTTGTTCCCGATGTTGATCTTCCCTCTCCCCCTTGTTCCTCATGTAGATCTTCATGTCCCCCTTCCTCCCTGCAGTGGGGGCATTTCGTGGTTCATCTCAGGTGGCAAAATGTCTTAGCCCTGCCCTGCCTGACATAGGCAGGTATAAAACGTTGTAAATTTAAACAGGGAAAACAGGTCGAGAAAAACGGGACTCCGGGTCGCCATCTGGTGGCACAATGTTATATCGCACATACAACGCATATAAATTGCATTTTTGTTACCAGTCTAGCTGAATCGATAGAGGTTAAAAGGCAAGGTCGGTTGTAGTCTGAATTGTGTTGCAGTCTTTGGTGGCCTGATTTCATGTAAACAGATAAGATACAATCCAGTATATGGTGGGAAACATACGATGGGGAAAGGGTGGAATTTTTATACTTGATATATAGAACACGATTGCTGTTGTTGTTGTTTAGTCGTTTAGTCGTGTCCGACTCTTTGTGACCCCATGGACCATAGCACACCAGGCACTCCTGTCTTGCACTGCCTCCCGCCGTTTGGTCAAACTCATGTTTGTAGCTTCGAGAACACTGTCCAACCATCTCGTCCTCTGTCGTCCCCTTCTCCTTGTGCCCTCAATCTTCCCAACATCAGGGTCTTTTCTAGGTTGCTACGATTGCTAAGTTTTCTTTTTAGAGTTGAAGAATCATAGAATCATAGAGTTGGAAGAGACCACAAGGGCCATCCAGTCCAACCCCCTGCCAAGCAGGAAACACCATCAAAGCATTCTTGACAGATGGCTGTCACACCTCTGCTTAAAGACCTCCAAAGGAGACTCCACCACACTTCTTGGCAGCAAATTCCACCGTTGAACAGCTCTTACTGTCAGGAAGTTCTTCGTAATGTTTAGGTGGAATCTTCTTTCTTGTAGTTTGAATCCATTGCTCCGTGTCCGCTTCTCTGGAGCAGCAGAAAACAACCTTTCACCCTCCTCTATATGACATCCTTTTATATATTTGAACATGGCTATCATATCACCCCTTAACCTTCTCTTCTCCAGGCTAAACATACCCAGCTCCCTAAGCCGTTCCTCATAAGGCATTGTTTCCAGGCCTATGACCATTTTGGTTGCCCTCCTCTGGACACGTTCCAGCTTGTCAGTATCCTTCTTGAACTGTGGTGCCCAGAACTGGACACAGTACTCCAGGTGAGGTCTGACCAGAGCAGAATACAGTGGTACTATTACTTCCCTTGATCTAGACGCTATACTCCTATTGATTAGCTGCTGCATCACACTGTTGACGCATGTCAAGTTTGTGGTCTACCAGGACTCCTAGATCCTTTTCACATGTACTGCTCTCAAGCCAGGTGTCTCCCATCCTGTATTTGTGCCTTTCATTTTTTTTGCCCAAGTGTAGTACTTTACATTTCTCCCTGTTAAAATTCATCTTGTTTGCTTTGGCCCAGTTGTCTAATCTGTTAAGGTCATTCTGAAGTGTGATTCTGTCCTCTGGGGTATTAGCCACCCCTCCCAATTTGGTGTCATCTGCAAACTTGCTCAGGATGCTCTCAAGCCCATCATCCAAGTCATTGATAAAGATGTTGAATAAGACTGGGCCCAAGACAGAACCCTGTGGCACACCACTAGTCACTACTCTCCAATATGAAGAGGAGCCATTGATGAGCACCCTTTGGGTTCGGTCAGCCAGCCAGTTACAAATCCACTGAATGGTAGCATTGTCTAGCCCGCATTTTACCAGCTTCTTTACAAGAATATCATGGGGCACCTTGTCAAAGGCCTTGCTGAAATCAAGATAGGCTATATCCACAGCGTTCCCTTCATCTACCAGGCTTGTAATTCTGTCAAAAAATGAGATCAGATTAGTCTGACATGAGTTATTTTTCAGAAACCCATGCTGACTTTTAGTGATCACAGCGTTCCTTTCTAGGTGCTCACAGACCGTTTGCTTAATGATCTGTTCTAGAATCTTTCCTGGTATTGATGTCAGGCTGACTGGGCGGTAATTGTTTGGGTCCTCTCTTTTCCCCTTTTTGAAAATAGGGACAACATTTGCCCTCCTCCAGTCTGCTGGGACTTCGCCTGTTCTCCAGGAATTCTCAAAGATTATTGCCAGTGGTTCTGAAATCACCTCTGCCAGTTCTTTTAATACTCTTGGATGTAGTTCATCTGGCCCTGGAGACTTGAATACATCTAAATTAGCCAAGTATTCTTGTATTACCTCCTTACTTATTCTGGGCTGTGTTTCCCCTGCTGAATCATCTGCTCCATATTCTTCAGGTCGGGCATTGTTTTCTTTTTTGGAGAAGACTGAGGCAAAGAAGGTATTGAGGAGTTCTGCCCTTTCTCTGTCCCCTGTTCGCATTTCACAATCTTCTCCCCTAAGTGACCCCACTGTTTCCTTGTTCTTGCTTTTGCTACGGACATAACCATAAAAGCCCTTTTTGTTGCTTTTAACCTCTCTAGCAAGCCCGAGTTCATTCTGTGCTTTAGCTTTTCTGACTTTGTCTCTACACGTGCTGGCTATTTGTTTGAATTCCTCTCTGGTGATTTCCCCCCTTTCCCATTTTTGGTACATATCCCTTTTAAATCTTAACTCAGTTAAAAGTTATTTAGATAGCCACCCTGGCTTCTTTAGACACCTTCCATGTTTCCGTCTCATTGGTATTGTCTGAAGTTGTGCTTTTAATATCTCCCTTTTCTTTCCTTTTTTTAAAAAATAGAGCAGCTATACAAGCGGCTTGTGAGAGATCTCTACAGGCTCCCAATGCAAATCTTTAACAAGACCCTTCCTGTTTCTTAAATCAGAACTTAGAGATACTTAAGCAAAGCAGTTCTGTTGAGTTTTGTTCCATTTTACCCAGGGCTTTTGTTCAAGCCTGAAGATCAAGTGAGTGAGGAGTTAAGAGCATCCAGACAGAGGCAGGTAAGGATGGATTTAGCTACTATCTTGTAGCACGCTACAGTCTCTGATGCCCCATTAACTTTTAATACAATGTCTGTAACAGTGTGTTGTTGTTGTTGTTGTTTAGTCATGTCCAGCTCTTCGTGACACGTGTTGGTAGCTTCGAGAACAGTGTGCTAGGCACCCTTTATTTAGACTTTCATCAGCTGAGTGACAGAATGAGAGTCTGTGGTGGGACTGAATTTGTCTGGCCCAGACCAAGGCAAGACATGGCAGCCCTTTTGATGCAAAATCAACCTGGCATAAAAGTTTGGAGAGAGAAAATGCTTGTGTGTCTGTGTCTGTATATCTGTGAATGGAAAGCCTGTGGATATGTTGTACACAAGGATGTAAAATGTGGACATTTGATATAAGGAAGGGCAATGTAAAACACAAAATAGGTAAAGTGATTATGGGACAGTAGAAGACCTCTAATATGTGCTGTAGTTTCAGCTTGATTGCTCACCTTCACATCCTAAGTTTCTTGTTGTGAATTATACTGCCCCATTTTGGGGGGGGCAAGTGTTTATCACAGTCTTTAAGGTACCATCTTCCACCTCTTTGGGTGCTTTCAGGTGAGGACTTAACTTGCAAATGGGTCCTTGAAATATCAAAACAATGTGGTGTGTCCTCTACCAAAAAAACCAAAAACAAACCCAAACCTTTGCATGCATGAGGAACACTGATCCTACAATAAACAGCCATCAGGAAGCCCCCTTCATTGTTTGCACTGGAGCAGACTAACAGCCTGCTTCCAGAAAACTTGTTTATTAATTTGCAGGGAGATTAGATGATAATGGGCATTTAATTAGCACTCATTCTGATTTGTGTGCAGAGATACTGCATGATACTTCAAATGATACTTCAAAGCAAGTTACAGGTAGGTAGCCGTGTTGGTCTGACGTAGTCGAAACAAAATAAAAAAATTCCTTCCAGCAGCACCTTAAAGACCAACTAAGCTTTTATTTTGGTATGAGCTTTCGTGTGCATGCACACTTCTTCAGATACACTGAGACAGAAGTCCCCAGACGCTTATATGTAGAGAAAGGGTGGGGAGGGGTGGTGGAAATGGGTGATTGACTGATAGCTGTTGACGACTGCGAACGACTGCAAATGGACTTGCATGAACAGTCCTCACCCCTTGCTTTTTCATGCAAGTCCATTTGCAGTCGTTTTCAGTCGTCAACAGCTATCAGTCAGTCTATCACCCATTTCCACCACAAGGACATAAAATAAAAAGCACACTGATGTGGCAGTGTAGAGAATTGAATTTAAGATTATGAAAACAAAAAACTGAAAGGAACCAAAGTGGACAGATTCACACATCCCTACATCTAGTTCAATATCCATGAAACTTTGTGATCAGACGATGATGTGATCTTACTAGACATGATAACAGCAAACCCCTATTTTAGAACATGGCTCACCACCACCAAAAAATATGTTCTGTCTCCCTCCCTATCTCTCCCTCCCCATCTTCTGTCTATATCTGCTGCTGCACTTGACTGTCTAGTAAGATGCACAGGGGTAAATTATCATCTGCCATCCACTTTCCCCCACTCAGTCATTCATGGTCTCTATACTTCATTCACATGTGCCCTGTGGTCCCCGAATCTGTCAGATTCTTCTTCGATCAGTTATTGCCTTGGTTTTCCATGGCATCATGAGGTTGCAAAAGATAACGCATGCCATGTGAATGTGCTACTTTGTTCCACAGATTCATGATCACGACAAATACTCTTAAATTGACTCACTGGGGGCAATCCCGGCCCTAGATCTTGGGACACTGCTGCCAGTCAGAGTAAAGATGACTGGGCTTTACTCAATATAATGCATCTTTATGTGTTGAAAGCACATAAAAGGCAGCCTTGCACCATTTTTTTTTCATTTTTTAATAATTATAAAATAATGTTAACAATTGGGAAATGCATGCTTGTCATGTGTTGTTTGTCACCATTTCTTGTTCCATCCTATGAAAACTGTCAAGGTGGAAGCACAAACGAATAGGTGTGTTGAAACAATGAGTGTGACTGGTGGTCATTAGCAAGATATAATGCAACAAAAATGGAGAATCATTGTAAGCAGGAAAGAAGGATAGTTCAGAGCAGGAGTGGATAACCTGTGTCCTTCAGATGTTTAACTTCAACTTCCATCATCCCTGGCCATTGGCTGTGCTAACTGGGGCAGGTGAGAGTTGAGGTCCAACATCAGTTGGAAGGCGACAAGTCCCCCATAT